>NC_031985.2:10809510-11009510 GCF_001858045.2 Oreochromis niloticus
ACTACATTGACCCACTATTACTTTCTCCCCTAAGAAGTGGTATTAAACTGTTTAACGTGCTGTTTTTGACATAATGTCATAGAAGAAGAAATTGTCTGCCTCTTTGTGAATTAAAGCACAATTGCATAATACTGCCACAAGATGGTGCCCCTTTCCTTTTTGTTGTGTTAAACTGGAGCATAAGGCTGTACTACTAAAAGAGATTAATGGGTTAGCAAGCTATGTTGCTAATGTTCCTTTGCACTCTCAGCTAGTCGGGAACATTCCCATAACATTGGCAAATGCAGAGGTGGCAAAAGACCAGGCATTCTTTACTTAAGTAGCAGTACAGATACCTGTGTAAAATTGGCTCAGTTGGTGGTTTGAGGCATGATATAAATCAGGGCACACAGTTAGTGGGTGTTCTCCATCACCACTTAGTGGGCATAAGAGGTGTTCACTCTGCTGACCCACAGCACACCCAAGCTGCAACTCAAGTGGACCACAGCACAGAATGACCACAGCGCATCTGGTAGTGCAGGGGCACTCTCATCGCTGTTTACAGCTTTAATTTTTTTTTATTTTTTTAAAATCCCCTCTCACCTGCAGGCGGTCTCCTTCAAGCTCAGGTCCTCTACCAGAGGCCTGGGAGAGACTCCTTGGACTGTGCTCTTCTGGACAGAGAAACACAGTTCAAGCTCTTCTCTCAGCCCTTGGTACTTCCTGAGCTCTTGTGCGGCTTTTACCTGATGTTGCTATCACTTGGTATAGCTACATCTATCACTATGGTCGTGTTCTTTGTCCAGTTGATTAGTCACCATCGGTTTGTCCATCTGTCTGGAAGTCATTCTCAACAACCCTAGGGGGTGTGCCTAAGGGTGGGTTTAAAAAATCAATTTTCCGATTAAAATCAATTTTAGCTTAAATAACGTGATATTGATTGATTAAATCCTGAATCGATTTTTAAATATAAATGTATTTTGCCAGAAACCCTAGAATCTCAGGTTAAAGCTCACAAAACCATTTCAACAACCACCAAACAGCTAAAACAGCAAATGAGAGCAAGTAAACAGATTCTCCACAAAGATGTGAACACAGACACAAACACATCCCTCCGTTCACCCGACGACACGTACATATACATGCCGTTGGGTGTTGGAATCCGACATCTCACAGATTCTGAAGCTGCAGGTTTCGTCAGTCTCCAACCAGAATTCACTGAACCAGCAGCAAAAGAGGATGAAAACTACACTTCTTACTTTGGCTGTTTTGTGATTTTATTGTTTTCACCACAATAAAATGACACTTCCTGTACAGCCCTCTCTCTCTCTCTCTCAGTGTACTTCAAGAACAGTTTCCCATCTCAAATCTCTGTTTTCTGCATTATTCACTTGCTTATTGCACACCAGTCTTTGTTTACAGCGCTGTAGGCTGCTGTTTTGTTTTTGTTTTTTTTCCAAAAATGACCTCTGACAAGAAAGCCTAATTTCTGCTGTTCAGTATGAAGAAAACTTTTACAAACTATGCCAAATTGCAAAACACTTAGCTGGGTCTCCAATAAAACCTCTGTAAATTTGCTCTCAGCAGCATCAGGTAATGTTCATATGTTGTTTCATGATTTTCTTCAGTTTTTTAACAACTGCAGAATATTTTTGAGTAATATTTTATCTGCTATAAAAAGCCAGGCCAGGAAAATCTCCTTCATGTTTTTCTGTTTTCTCCTCAGTTACTTTGACACAAAGGCATCTGCTGTGATGCTCACACCTCTGATGAAGTCTCACAAGTGTCAGCTTTGTTTTTAGATAAAAATATGGATATGTACTGATAAATGATCAAAATTATAATATTTCTGACTGTCTGAGTCAAAACTGAATCAGAATCAAATCAGTTAAAGAAATCAAAATCCAATGTGACTCCAATGTGAAAAGATACAAACAAAAATTTATTCCGCAGCTTGTAAACTGGCCTTTAAAGCAAACATATTCACAGTTTTACTTTACCAAGTCAACACGAATGCAATAAAATAAATTTTAGTTCGATTATGCCAGCTAAACATAAGCTTTATCACTTCCACTTTCCCACACTGTCAAGCTGTTTGTGTCATCACTGGTCTAGTCCAATCACCTTCTCCCGGCCTTTTCCAGGCCAATCAGCAGTCATGCCACATACTTTATATCTCACTGCGCATCTGTCTTTCTCCTTTGCAGATGCTTTTGTGCGACCCACCTCCTCCCCATCTCCACCTCTCATCTCTCAAGCTACCTTCATCATCACCATCAGCGTCTAGGCTCCGGGGGGTCCTGCTCTAATCCCTTTCACAGCTGGGGTTCCGTTCTGCTGAGACGGGCAAACCGCCAAACATTTATCTATATTTTGTTCATCAATAAATCATGTTTATTCTTTTGAATGATCTGTCCTTACTGAAATGTTTGTATAGTGTTAAACAAGCAACAGTGAAACATGTTTTAAAAAATATTTGGCAGTTTATTCTAAAAAACTAAAATTACAAATCTGTGCAGCAAAATAAAACTTGACTCATGCAAGAGAAAATCTTTAGCATGTTATAATCAGAATCAGAATCAGAAGACTTTATTTATCCCCAAGGGGCAATTAACAAACAACCGAGCAGCATACGTTGAAGATAAGGACAATAAGAACAGGCAATAGGAGTGAAATAATAAATACACAGAATATACAGTATATATAGTTTTAAAATTACACAGTTTTAAAATTAAAGTGACTGAAGGTGAATAAATAACTGCAAGTGACTAAAAGTGAATAAAGTGTCAGTAGTGTAGGAAGAGTGTAGTTTATGTTTATGGGTGTGGGAAATGTTCTTATCGGCTGGAGTTAAAAAGCAGAGTGGCTTTGGGGACAAAGGTGGCTCTCCTCCTCTCAGTCCTGCAGGAAATGCAGCGGAGGCGTCGCCCAGAGGGGAGCCATTGAAATGCGGGACGAAGAATGTGAGAGGGGTCATTAATAATTTTGGCTGCCTGTCTAAGGGCCTGTTGGCTGAAAACCTGTGCCAGAGTTCTGACAGGCATTCCAATGATTTTATAGCACACTGATGCAGTGTGCTGCAGTCTGTTCCTGTTCTGAAGGCTGAGGGAGTGGAACCAGCAGGTGATGGAGAAGGTCATGATGCTTTCCAGGAAGGCATAGTAGAAAGTCATCATGATGGGTGTGCTGACTCCAAAGGAGTTGAGTTTCCTAAGGAGGTATAGCCGTTGGTGGCACCTCCTGAGAATCTCCTCTGTGTTGGCAGAGAATTTCAGGAGGTTGTCGAAGATGGTTCCCAGGTATTTGTATTCCTCAACTACCTCCACTGGCTTCCCGTGGATGGTGGTGGTGACTGAAGCAGCCAGATCTCTGCCTACTGGAGAGGTCACCACCATCTCTTTGGTTTTGCTCACGTTCAATTCAAGTTTGGAGCTGTCACACCACTCTACAAACTCCTAAAGAGTGGGCCCGTGGTGTTGTGAGGGGTCTGACAGCAGTGACAGGAGAACTGCGTCGTCAGCATATTTAACCAGGTGACAGTTGGGCTGTGTGGATCTGCAGTCATCGGTGTAGAGGATGAAGAGCAGGGGGGAGAGCACACAGCCCTGGGGGGAGCCAGTGGAGGTGGAACGGAGACCGGAAAGAGACTTGTTGACCCAAACTTTCTGAGTCCTGTTGGTCAAAAAGTCCAATATCCACAGGATTAGCTGATCATCCAGGTGAAATCGGGTGCAAAGTTTAGTGGCCAGGATATGAGGCTGCAGAGTGTTGAATGCTGATGAGAAATCAGCAAACAGAAGTCTGGCGGAGGAGTCAGGGAGCTCCAGATGTTTGTGGATGGAGTCCAAGATGAAGATTTTGGCATCATTAACACCTCTGCGTGCATGGTAAGCAAACTGGAGTGGGTCCATCAGGGGGTCAGTTGCTCTTACAATGTGCTGTTTTATGATCTTCTCCATGGCCTTCATCACCAGGGAGGTGAGGGCAACAGGACGAAGATCATTCAGAGACTTTGGGTTGTTTCTTTTGGGGATGGGGAAGACTGTGGAGTGTTTCCACAGCTGGGGGACGGTGTGACTGTCAATTGAGTGTTGAAATAGAGTCCGGAACACACTTCCTAGTTGCCCTGCACAGTGCCTCAGAACTCGACTGCTGATGTTGTCAGGGCCGGGTGAGCTCCTCTCCCTGGTCCTCTTGAGGGCTCTCACCACATCCTCAGATCTGAAGGTGAGTGCAGAGCTGCCAGGTTTGAGTGAGGATCTGGACTCCTCAAGCTGGGCCATGTTGTCCGTCCTAAACCTGGTGTAGAAAGCGTTGAGGTCGTCAGGGAGGGAGGAGGGGTTGCTGCCCTCCACCTGGATGGTTCTGGGGGTGGTGACTGCAGTATTCACAGAGGCCATGGTTTTGAGGCCCTGCCAGGCTGAGTGGAGGTCCCCTTTGGTGAATTTTTTTCAGCTGTGTTTTTATACTCCAGTTTAGCAGTTTTTATGGCCCTCTTCACCTCCCTGTTGACCTCCTTTTTGTCCAGTGCAGAGCCGGTGAAGAACATCCTCTTTTTTTTATTAAGGATTTCCTTGAGTTCCTTGGTGATCCAAGGTTTGTTGTTGAGGTAGATGGAGACTGTTAGACTGTTTTTGAGGGGATAATCTTGTCAACACAGAAGGAGATGTATGATGTCACCGTGTTGACTTGTTCGTCAATGTCATCAGAGGGAGAAAGAAGGCTGTCCCAGTCAGTGGCTTCGAAACATCCTTGTAGGGTGAGGATACTTTCCTCTGTCCACTGCTTGATGTTTTTGGAGACCTTTCTAATCCTCTTGACTGGGGTGTAAGCAGGGGCCAGCAGGATGGTGTGGTGGTCTGCTGAGCCGAGGGGGGGAGGGGTAGGGCTTTAAATGCATCTGGTACAGAGCCATAGCATTTATCCAGAGTCTTCCCCTGACGTGTGCTGCATGAAACATACTGTTGGTATCCTTTAAGCGACTTGTCAGGGGAACAATGGTTGAAATCACCCAGGATGAACTTGGGAGAGTCCGGTGATAATTGTTCCAGTTTGTACAGAGTGTTGGTGATGTACTCTGTGGCTTTAGCTGCATCAGCTCTGGGGTGGATGTAAACCAAGATGATGAAAGCTGTGGGAATTCTCTGGGGAGGTAGTAGGGGCGCAGGGAAACAGCCAGAAGCTCGATGTCTGTAGTGCACAGCTTCTCCCTCACAGTGACTGTAGAGGACCAGCTGTTGTTTACATACAGACTTACGCCGCCGCCATGTTGCTTCCTGGTGCGTTCGCGGTCTCTGTCCAGACGAAGAGGTGGTGAAAAGCCATCAATGTGCAGCGTGCTGTCGTCGCTGTTGTTTAACCACGATTCCGTGAATGCCAGAACGGAGGCAGTTCTGTACTCATGCAGGGGTTGACGCAGGTTTGCAGCTCATCCATCTTGGAGCAGAGAGACCGCACATTAGCAAGGATAATGGACGGGAGCGCTCGTTGTTTGTGTGTTTCCCTCTTTAGTCTGGCTCTCACCCCACTCTTCTTTAATCCCTTCCTGGTTACCTTGTTATTGTGAGTTTTTCGATTTCCGTGTCCAAGGAGTATTTCCTCAGGAAAGTAGTCTGTGGAAGCGGAGCGGAAAAGCCGGAGGCGGGCTGCAGCTGCGGCTGCAGGTGGATGAGGGAGTCCCTGGTGTAGGTCAGCCTTGGGGTCATGTGAGTGTCGAAAACAAGTCCAAAAATCACAAAAATGAGGAAAAAGAAAAGAATACAAATATACCGATTAGACGGCGAAATACAACAACGAAAAGAGCATTAAAGTTAGAAAAAGGATGCAAAACTGCTCAGCTGACTGGCCGGTCGACTGCACGAGCAGCGACCCGGAACCCCATACATACATAATACACTAATGTAACATCAGGCATAGAAACTAAAAATGACTACAAAAAAAATAATAATAATAGGATCACAGATAACGAAATTTTTTCATATTTGTACCTAAACAAGTGTTGAAAATGTGTTGTTTTGGTTGTTTGGGGGGGGTCTGTATTATCAAACTTACTGTATTAATAAATGTACAAAAACTTATTATTTATTTGTTTCAAAATAGTTGAACTAAGCAGTAGATAGACCCTCCTCCCTGACCTTTAAAGTCATCAGGAAGTTGCTTTTTTAACAGAGAGCTGTGAAAGGTGTTGTGCTTCACTTCTCTTTGAAAAGCCTGAGGTGAGGGTCGCAGAGGTGAATCTTGATGCTAATCTTTCTTTTAAAATTTGTTTTTTGTGATTCAGACATAGTTGGACTAACTCTGAAGTCAGGAGCTTGAAGCCTCAGCATGATGAGCCGTCCACAGAAATACATAGAAGGTAAGAACATTAATGTGGTGGTAAATCAACAGGGAGGAGAAAAATACACTTTTTATGAACAATGCTGTTTTCATACAACGTAATATGTAGTGGAAAATGATCCCTATGTAGCTAAAATATCTTAAGCCTGTATTCAGGGTTTTATCAATTTATGAAAAAAATAAAGTCAGCTGTGTTGATGTCTAATATACATTTCACTAGCTGGGACCACATCCTCTGGACGATGAGCGGAGAGGGATGAGGGAGTATGAACTGGTGCTGCGGTTTGGGGAAGGCCTCGAAGGGGACTGGCGACGGCTCGCGGGCCGGGAGGAACCCCATGGCTAATGAGAGGTGAATGAAGGCAGGGAGGAGGAGAGAAGAGGAGAAGAGAGGGAAAGAAAGGGGGGAAGGGTGGGGCATGGAAATGAGAACAACGGGTATTGGAGAAGGGGGCATTTATAGTCTGAGGTCGGAAGGGGCGTGAAGGAGGAGTGGTCCCGCTCCTGAAATTCAGATGATATCTCCACTATATCAAGGTTCCCGTTGCACTGATCCAGCTGTGATTCTCACCTCTTTTTAAGTTTTATACCAGACAAAGACTGGGATGCTATTAAGGACCGAAATATCTTTACATCAGTCCTGTGAACTGTGTTTTAAATGTTTAAGTACTTGTGTGTTCACTTTCTGTCTCCTCTAAATCAGGTGAAGCTCTTGACTCTCAACATGCAAAACCTCAGAGTGGCCGTGCTGGTTGTCTGTGTTCTGCTGGTTGCGGCTCTCTGGTAACTTATCATGTAGTTTGTAGTTCTATTCATGTAGCATTATGTAACTTTTCATGTGTCTGGTTATCATAAATTTAAATGAGAATCAGATTCTTTTTTTTTTAATTAAAAAAAAAGTTAATTAATCTATATCATACTTTTATTTTAAAATTCTAAAAGGCTTCAGGACAAATTTGTCCTGTATTTTAATTAAAATAAAAACATTTTTAACAGTAATTTAGCTGTTAATAATGTCCAGTGAGCTATACTATCACCTAATTTCCTGTGACAATAAGTATCAAGTCCTTGCTTCTAGCGCTCTGTCTTAAACAACATATACAGTCAAATTTGTATTTATTAAGGTTAATAAAACCTGTCATAAATGCAAAACATTTTACTTTACATTAAATTGTTTTTATAGTAATTTATGTTCATATATTTAACTTTTATTTTTATTGTAATTTACATGTTACAGTTTTTCTGATGGCTTAAGCACATTTTTTGTAACTACTGGCTATTTTCGCAAAGCTCTACACACAAATAAGAAAACCTTCACCAAATCAGCAAAACATTGTAGTTTTTTGCAAAAGCTAATAAACCTGCTTAACTCTCCAAACCTTCGTAAAAATGGTATTTTTGTATAAACAGTTAACACAAGCCATCACATTAATAAGCACACAATGCAGCAACTACACACTGATGGTATGAATAAAAAACACATCTGGCTTTTGCTTTCTCTGTGCACAAGGTAGGCTATGTCAGTTTGAGGTCATACTTTTGTCATAGGTCCGTAAACATAGAAGAATCCAAACTTCAAGTACTGGTGTTTATTCACAAACATCAAAACAAACACAAGTGTTTATTTCCAAGTCAAAACAAAATATTAATTTCACTGAGGAAAAAAAAAAAGAAATCAGTCTACATCGTGTCGTCTCTCTGGGTCCGGCCACAAAATTTCGTCTACATCACATGCAATGTCCTCTAGTCCAAGGCACCGGGGAAAATATCTTCTGGAATGGCGTATCCAGGCCTGACATGATGCCTGGTCAATATCCCCACATGCCTCCTCCATTGCCTGTAAAAGGGCTATGCGTTGATGGGGATGATGGTCTTAGACCTTCCAGCGCCAGGCAGAGAAGAACTCTTCAGTTGGACTCAAGAATGAAGAGCATGGGGGGAGGTTGAGTACAGTGAAGAGTGGGTGATCTGTAAACCAGTTGCGGACCAAAGCAACCTTATGGAAACTAACATTGTCCCATATGATGACGTATCTGGTCTGCTCTGGTCTCTGAACATTAGTGAGCATGTCATGTAAGATGTCCAGGAATGTAATAATGTGTGCAGTGTTATATGGGCCCAGGGTTGCATGATGGGGAACAACACCATTTTGACTTATAGCTGCACACATAGTTATGTTACCACCACGTTGTCCTGGGACATTGATTATGGCACGGTGTCCAATAATGTTCCTGCCACGTCTCCTTGTCTTAGTGAGGTGAAAACCAGCCTCATCCACAAAAAACTGCTCATGACCCATGGCATCTGCCTCTAGCTCCATCACTCTCTAGACAAGGCAAAACAAATTCAGCACAGCAGGCACATGCACAGCACTACAGTATGCACTTCCAGATTCAGTACCAATGATACTATAGCTTACCTGCACATAGTCATATCACAGCTGTTTTACACGTTCACTGTTTCTTTCAAAAGGTACTCTGTAGATTTGTTTCATTCGGATTCTGTTGCGGGCAAGTACACGACCAAATACAGAAATGTTCACATTTTGTATGTTTTGGAAGGTGGTGTCATCCTCAATTATGCGCTGCTGAATTTCGCATAGCCTTATGGAATTATTTGCAATCACCATGTTGACTATATGGGTTTCTTGGTCTGCAGTGAACATTCTTCCTCTGCCCCCAGCATCTGGTCGTCTAGCAATTCTGTAAAGTAACAATTTCAGTATTTTTACATCTATGGTATTGTTGTGTTTCTCATTAGCATATGGCAGTGCTACAAATGTTAGTGCAAAGTGACTGTACTAACCGATTCTCATTTTGGAATATCTTTATGATGCTTGCTACAGTGTAGCGGCTCAAGTTAGGCTGAACCCGTTGGCCAGCTTCCCTCAGGGTCATTCCATGGTTGATTACATGGTCCACTATTGTAGCTCTGATGTCATCAGTAATTCTATTTCTTACTCTTCTTACCCTTCCTCTTCTCCCTCCTCGTCCTCCTCTTGCTCCTCTTTGTCCTCTTCCTCTAACTTCACCTCCTTGTCCTTGTCGTCCTCTTCATCCTACTTCTTCACCTCCACGTCCTCTTCCTCGGGCTCCTCTAATTCTCACTCTTCTCACTCTTCCTGCTCCCTCCATTGTACTCCACACGGACAGCTTACCTGTAGCTTATTTATAGTGCTTAGGCTGATTGCAAAGTGAACTAATTATCTAACACAGTTTTCACATGTGACAGTGTGCCAGACAGTTGGCAAAATACTGTAAATAATAGCCATAAATGTGTATAGTTTGGCTAGGAGTGTGTTGATCATTTGGAAATTGAGTGTAAAGCAGTGAGTTGTGTTTACAGTTCTGCAAAGAGTGCTGTGCAGTGGATTGTACCTACAATTTTGCAAGGTGTGTGTTACAAAATGGCAAACTGAGTGCAAAGCAGTGTTTGTGCTTTTAGTTTGCAAACTCACTGAGTGGTTTTGCTATAAGTATTAATAGTTTTAGAAATTGTGCTATAAGAATCACAGTTAGGGTTTAAGCATTCAGAAAAAACTGTAAACAACTTGAGTAGAGTATGTAAAGCTAATACCACAAACATTTAAAGCTGCCTTTCAGAAATGCTCAATGAAAAAAAAAATTCTGTATTGTGTATAATAAAATAAATGTGAATAAATATTATGTGCTGCATGTCGACATCTGAAACTTTTGCCTGTAAGAAACTTAAACTACATATACAGCTGCTGTGATGCTGACACTGACACTGCTGTCCTACAGTCACGAGTTCTGGATAGTGACTGAAAGAATGAGATTGTGGATATAAGCAGCAGAAATCAGCTTTCTCTGAAGGGTGGCTGGCCTCTCCTCACAGACAGGGTGAGGAGATCAGCCATTTGAGACGGGCTCAGAGTAGAGCCGCTACTCCTTCTCGTTAAAAGGAGACAGTTGAGGTGTTTCAGGCATCTGATCAGGACACCCCTTGGGTGAGGTATTCTGGGCATGTCCTACCTGGAGGAGGCCAGTGGTTAGACCCAGGACACACTGGGGAGATTATATCTGTTGGCTAGCCTGAGAAAGCTTCTGTGTTCCCCTGGATAACCTGGAAGTGGTGGCTGTGGAGAGGGAGATGTGGGTTTCTCTGCATTGGTTGCTGCCCCTGCGACCTGGCCTCAAATAAGCAGGCAAGCGGGTGGGCGGACCTACGGACACACAGACGGACGGACAGATGGACGAACAGACGGATGGGTGGATGGAGAAGTTGTAAAAACGTAAAAACGGGTAACTAGATCTAGATCAATGGTTTATTTGAAAAATTCCATTCAAAATTCAGCAATTTCGCTCTTGTTATAGGCCATATAGCCAGTTGCTTAAAGAAGGCTCAGCAGCGGCTGGATTCCTCCATGTCCTGAGGAAGAATAACCTGGACCAGAAACTGCTGGCCTTCAACTGCTCCTCAGTGGAGCGCATGCTCTCCTACTCCCTGGGTGTTTGGTACTCAGGGCCACTACTGAGAACAGGAAGGCTGCGCTGAGGGTAATTAGCACCGCCATCACCAGATCCTTCTGTCACAGGAAACCAGAGCCATCACAGGTGACTCCTTGCAATCTGCCACCACCTGTTTGACCTGCTGGCCTGTGGTCGGTGCCTCAGGTAAATCAGGTCCTACACCTCCAGACTCACAAACAGCTTCTTTCCCTGTGCCATTCAGACTGTCAACAAACACTATTTTCCCATACACCACCCTGCCCACCACCCTCATTAATCTGAGCCATGGTTTGAGTAAAGGATGAGATAAGGGTTACAGGAGCAAGTCTGTGACCCTCATAACCCAGACCACTCACACACGGACTCTATTCAGACTAAGTCTTTACTCATGAGCCCTTTGCAACTCATTCTCTAATGTGTGTGTCTCTTATTATTGCTATTTATTTCTGCTGTCTACTATTTATATTTGATTCTACCACAGTTGGCAGTTCAAATATGTCATTATATAGTTTGATAAATTGTTTATTTCTCAAACTGAGTCCAAGTTTTGCTCAGATGGATGAGCATGCAATCGTATGGCACATAGCTGAGAGCCGCTGGTTCGAGTCCGACCCGCGGCCTTTTATTGGACACATATCACTGCATGTTGTACTTGTATAACTATGCATGTGACAAATAAAGGATCTTGAAACTTATACTTTTTTTCCTACTGCACAATCCATGGAAAATACATCTATAAAATATGTGTTTTAAGGAGCAAGTGTTCACTTAACATTTCAAAATGACAAAAAACACAGAAATGGAACAGAGAGGTGCAGAAAGTTGATTTTTCCAAATTTGGCTCTGGACTAAAAGTCGACCAGCATATCTTCAGTGACCTTGATGATCTTATAGTTATAGTTTCATAGTTTCAAATGAAAGGAAACTAAAAGTGTTCTTCAAGTCAAATCTTCATGTTTAACATTTATTAGAAAGCTATTTTACATAAAGAACCTTATATTAAAACTAACATATATTTAAAGTCAGTCTTAAGGCTCATCTGTCTACCAAAGAATTATCTGCAATAATACAAAGTGATTTTTTTTCTATGGTTTGTCAAAGCTTGAGTAAAACATGAATTCTACAGAATAAAGGTTTTTGTCCAGTTCTGATATCAGGATGTCAAAGCCTGGCATGATGAGCCATCCAAGATGAGCTACACAGGAGGTAATAAAATTCATGTGGTGAAAATCAACTGACAGCTGAAGAAGACGGCACTTTAGTCAAAATGGACTGATCATCAAACAACCACTAATCTGGACAATGCTGCAGGGTATTGCTTTTTGCTGGTATGCAGGGATAAAATATTATCTGCACAAAAATTAAAGCAAAACTTGAGATCGCGTTCAGTGTATCTGAACATTTAGTACAGCAAAGAAAAAACAAACAAGGAAAGGAGGGGCTAATTCTTAGATTATGTGATAATTTAACTTGTGGTTTCCTCAGTCACCCATGTTGTTGTCTGGTACACAGTGTGCTCTGTTTCCTGTTTGGTTCATGCAGCTGTGTTTGTCACAGCTATCTGATTTACCATAAATAAGAGGAAGTGAATGTTCACGGAAAAGTTGTGAAATACTGTGTGCACAAACATCATGGCCAGCTTATGACTTCGTTGTTTTAATTCAGTTGGCACAACTTTAATTCCAAAGGAAGAAAAAAACAAGCTCCAAGACAGATGAATCCAGCATCTAAATTAAGATAAAAATATATATCTACTATTATCTGAGTTTACATGGCCAGTAGCGGTTTTAGATACGGGCGACACGGGCGGTTGCCCGGGGCGGCATCGTGGTGGGGGGCGGCATCACGGGCATCGGCAAAAAAAAAAAAAAAAAAAAAAAATTGCTCGTACTCATGCTGCGCGACGTCATGCCAGCTCATACTGGGGATGGCGTAGGCACCGATCGGTTTTCTATCGCCCATTTGCTGGGAGTAAGGGCGCCCTCCGTTTGCGAGGTGCGCCTGCTGCTTGCGGCACAGGGAGGAGAGGGCGGGGCGGCGGGGGATTCTCTGGCTGGCTGGAGCAGCATCTAATAACCAACTCGCAAAATAAAACAAAACAACAAACACGAAAACACCAGACATTATGATACAGACTTATAATTTGCACCGATGTTTTTCCTCGGTGCGCCTGCTCGCTGCTGAAGTCAAAGTTAACTTTATTGTCATCTCCGCTACATACAGTCCAGTATATAGAGAGACGCGACTACGAGGCTCCAGTTGCAGCAGTGCAAGTAAACAAACAATAAATATAAGAAGAGTAAGAAAATAAATATACACTTTAGGACTAGGGGTAAAGGGATCAATAACAATTTAAAATTTATATTTTATATTTTGATGATTTAAAGTCTCACACACAACCCGTGGAAAGGGGAGGGAGACCTGCTGCTTCCAAATAGAGCACATTTCATTCATAATGTTGTAAATACAAGCCCATTATGTATTCATGATTTGAATCCTGGGTTCAAAGCCATCAGGTCCTCAGTTTAGAAAAAAGAGAAAAGAAGAGGAAGAGAAATGAGCAAAAGATGCAGGTAAGCAGATGTGTCATTGGATAATGGCAGGTCATCCTGAAACAATCAGAATCAGAATACTTTATTAATCCCTAAGGAAATTATGTGGGTTACAGTTGCTCCAAGAAGAAATGGTAAAAATAGTAACAGTAACAGACTAAACTCCAAACAATACATTATGTTACAGATTTTAATATTAATTAGTCAGTGTCAATTGTTGATTTGTCCTGTTCTCATTGTATGACGAATTATGATGGCTGTTTGGTAACCGTTTACTCTCTCTCTCTTCATATCTGTATGTGTGTATGTTTCTCTTGTGAAATTCAGTATGGTTCCGACAAAAGTTCTATGTTAATGTGCAATCCTGTGTGTGTTGTGTGTGTTGGGGGGGGGGGTCTTCGCCCAGGGCGCCAAACAGGCCAGGACCGCCACTGTACATGGCAATATTTGCCAAGCCCCTCCTTGTAGTGTTGTTAGTCTCATTAGTTAAGACCTAATTTATAATTAAAGGTTTGCCCTGTTGTTATTATTATAGTTTTATACTTTCAATTTACTGGAGTTGATGGTACACATGTCTGAAAATGTTGAAGGTAAAATTATTTACTTTTTTTATAAAGCAAATCGTTTGTTGGATATAGTGAATTCAATCAAAACTGACTGAATTCACAAAATGTCAGAGGATAGCGGCTGGTTTTAAGATGCCGTTTTTTCAAATATTATACTTTGTACCATTTTCCTGAATGCAAACACAACCTGCGCAAATGTTATTGGTGAATAAAATTAGCACTACAGGCAGAATGAAAATAGAAACTAAAAAAGTATAAAAAAAGTTGTCCCTGGGTAAACTCCAAATTTATAAACAGTTACTAAAAGTTACTAATTTGTCTGGATTTCAATTTCACATGGTTGATCTTATGAAAATCACAGAAACAGATAAAAAGATTGAAGTGAGGTGCAAAATTGTAAATAGCATTCTCACCAGTAAGACTGGGAAACTCTTATGTTGCACAATTGGATTAAACTTGGACCATCGGTGTAATTGAACCTGGTGACACACAACAATTATTATTATTCGGACTTGCTTATTCTGTTTTGTGCGTCACATTTCCAAGTTCTGAATTCATCTTACTGAAAGACTGTATACATATATTTTGTTTATCCTTTATTTGAACAGAGAGTGAACCTATTAGTTCAATTTATATTCAAGTGTTTCTTTAGTATTTTCAGACTTTAGTTCTTAGTTCCAGTTTCACTTAAAATGTTTATATCCTGTGATAATTACAAAAACATATGGACTGACAGATGATTTTTTTGTGAATATATGTATATATATATATATATATATATATATATATATATATATACATATATATATATATAGAGAGAGATAGATAGATATTTCTGCTGATTGTCAAAGCATTAGATGTTAATAAATAATAAAGAATCTTTGAAGAAAGTGTTTTTGTGATGCAGCAACAGCGGGATTAACTGAGGTCAGGATGTTGAAGCCTCTGCATGATGAGCGGTTCACAGAGCTACACAGACATTACAAACATTTGTGTGGTGAAAAAAGGGAGATGCTGTCAAATCTGAATAACAAAAGTTTTTGCAGAAACAATATTATCTGCAGCCAAGTTAAAACAAAACTTAGACCAGACTGAATCTTTTAACCTTTTAGTGTATTTGGTAATATTTAGTACAACAAAGAAGAAACAAACAAGAAAAGGAGGCGTTAACTCTTAGACTATGCGATAATTTAACGTGTGGTTTCTTCAACCATGTTGTTGTCTGATACACAGAGTGCTGCGTTTCCTGTTTGGTTGATGTAGCTACGGTTCCCACAGCTATCTAATTTACCATAAATTAAAGGAGGAGGAGAATGTTTACAGTAAGGCTGTAAAATTATTGTGTACCCAAATTTATGGCTCATAACTGTGACAAATGCAAAACTTTAACTCAAAAGGTTAAGACAGCCTACAAGACAAATATAACTAATAATGTCAATTAGTGTCAAGCCCTGCTTATCGTTGCCTACAACTATCTCCTTCAAAAAGAGCTCCTTGTTGACTCTGGTGTAGTACAAAGCTGGATCAGCAACTGTGACTCTCCACCAAACCATTAACCACTCATCTTAGCATATCCCTTGCTAGAAAGACAAACCACATATAAGCTGGTCGGAAGAAAGAACTAAAAGTATAAGTTTGTTTTGCCTGTCAAACTGTTTACAATCTTCCCTGCCAACTCAGTCTCTAAATCTGCTGAATGTTGCTCACCTAATCTTTCTCTCATTCCTAAGGAGTGCCGTGGCCTATAGCATCATCCTTATGATTGCGAAAATCACCTCTTGCCTGGAGCACCGAAGGTGTGATATACTAGACAGAAATTGAACAACAGAAGCAGGAAGCAAGACAAATAGGCAACCATAAGCATTTGAGTAAGTTTGACAAGTTCTAAGTTTTGGCTAGACAACTGGGTCAGACCATCTCCACCTCTTGAGGGGTGTTACCAGTCTGTAGTAGTTATTATTTATAATAAGTGGTCCAAGGTGAACCAGGAACTGTGTCATGGGTAGCCAATATTCACCAATGGGTTCACCAATGTACATGGGGAGGGAAAGCTGGCCCATGTGGATGATCCAATAAACAAGCTGCCAAAAAATGCATGCTGGTTCTGATTGCAAGGTTTCTTGTATATGGGTCTGCATAGCTGCAGACCAGTCAGGGTACCCGTGTTAATCCCTATCCACTGCTTAAAGCGCCACCAATGGGCATGTGAATGGTACAGCGGGGTGGCCAGGCCGAGAGAGTGAACCCAAACGCAGATACAGTTGGAGTCACTGATTTAAATATGACAACAATGCTTTATTTACATACAATGATTTAATGCTTAGAATACCAAACATGAGCTGTGAGCTTGGGTGGATATCAGACTCTAGGAGTGGTGGACATGAACCGGGAGCTAAAGGGGAATCTGGGGTGCAGATTGTGGTTCGGGTGGTGCTCAAAGTCACTGCAAAAGAGAGGGAGAGAGATGTCAGGGACGTGTTGGTGGTTTGTCACGTAAGTGAGTTCTGTTAACTTCTGTGTTTTACAGAAGCGAAAGATCGGTACAAAAACTGCACTCAAGTGCAGGAACCCAGAGCAGAGACAGTGGAACATTTTACAATATTTACTTGTGAAACTCAAAATTTCAAAGTGTGATAAGGACAAAGGCAACAAAACACAGGCAACAAACTTGACCTGGTGAGGCCTAGTTAACGTGGCTTGGTGGATGTGGATTGAGGGGGGGAATTGGCCCAGAGATGCAGACTGGAACGTGGCAGTTAAGCAGTCACATTGAGGAGAGAGGGCATCTGAGTTAGGGAGGTAGTGGAGAGGAGCTCTGTAGATGGTGAGTATATTGTATAACTTTTCTTACTTGCATGTGGATGCAGTAAGCGATGAGGGATGGTTGACGTGAATCCAGAGTGAGCTGAACGGTGTGGAATGGCTAACCTGAGATCTGGAGGTTCCTGATGGTGTGAGGTGGGAGGAGGGCACAGAGTGATATCCAAGATGGGGGTAAGGTATCCTGAGTCCAAGAGAGAAGCTTAAGCTTCAAGCTTAAGTCAAAGTGAGTCCAGGAACTGTGGCAAAAGAAAACAAGTTTAGCAGGGTAAATCACAAAGAGAGCTTGAAACATGCTCTGTGGAAAAACACAGTCACTCACCCGGACCATGACAGTGAGCATCAAAACTGGACCACAGAGCACTGGGAAACATCAAGTGGATGACCAGGTCCATGTGCATCTCTTACCTAGGGGAACACCTGACACCAGGATTCACAATGGGGAGCATGCAAGCCAGCACAGGCACAATGATGCTTTGGGCAATGTTCTACTGGGACACCGTGGCTCCCGCCATCCATGTGGATGTTACTGTGACACAAACCACCTACCGAAGCACTGCTGCAGATCATGTACACCCTTTAATGAAAGCTGTATTCCCTGATGGCTGTGACTTCTTTCCACAGGATAATGCTCCCTGATACAAAGCAAAAATAGTTCAGCAATGGTTTTAAAAGAACAAAAATGGGTTTGAGGTGGACTTGCCCTCCAAATTCTCCAAATCTCAATCCAATCGAGCATTTGTGGAATGTGCTGGACCATTAATTCCAATTCATGGAGGCTCTTCCTCCCAATTTACAAGCTGTTGCTAACATCTTGGTGACAGATACCACAGCACACCTTCAGGTTTTTAGTGGAGTTCATGCCTTGATGTGTCACAGCTGTTTTGGTAGCAAAAGCAGGACCGACACAATATTCTTAATATCTGCTTCAGTCAGATCTGAGTGGTCACCTCAACCTCCAGTCTGGTGAAAACTGCTTTTTGGAGATTAAAAATGTATGTAGGAATAAACCAATATTTTCGACACATAAATTAAAACAAAACTTGAGACCACATTTAGAGTTTTACTATAACAGTGTATTTGGTAACATTAAACCCATAAAGAAGAAACAAACAAGAAAAGGAGGGGCTTACCCTTAGATGATGTGATAACTGTGAGGTTACCGCAATCAACCATGTTGTCTGATACACATTGTGCCATGCTTCCTGTTTGGTTAATGCAGCTCACAGCTATCTAATTTACGATCAATTGAAGAAGGAAAAATGACTTCAATGTGTTTTAATTCAGCTGTGACAAAAAAAAAAAAAAACTTCAGCTCCAAAAGTGAAGATAACCTACAAGACCAATGCATCCAGAATCTAAATTAAGATAAAGTTTTTTAAAAAGATCTAAGACACAGGCCACATGAATCGGCATGGCAACCAATGTCAAGCCCCTGCTTCTAGGGTTCTTTGTTTATCAGTAGTTATGATATTGCCCTATTGTTCTATTCAAGTCAATTCATTTGTATTTTTTAATGTTTATAATATGTTATAAATCTTATTTATTAATTGTTTATTTATATACCTGAAGGAACTTTATATAATAGGGTAAGGAGCCTACAATAATGCAAAGACACACTGTGGAAGAGGGCCATGAATTAATAATAACTAATAATTTAGTGCAGAGTGGTGTATAAACAAAGACTGAAAAGAGGTGAGTGAAGAAGAAACACTGTGAATCATTGAAAGCCCCCAGCAGTCTACGGTTATAGCAGCATAACTATGGGAGGGTTCAAGGTCACCTGATCCAGCCTTATCTGCAAGCTTTATCAAAAAGAAAAGATTTAAGCCTAACCTGTCTAAGCCTAACCCCTGAGAGGGCGTCTGTCTCCCAAACTGGGAGCTGGTTCTACATATAAGAGGCTTGAACGCTGAGGGATCTGCCTTCCATTCTACTTTTAAAAACCCTAGGAACCACAAGTAAGCCGGCAGTCTGAGAGTGAAGTTTTCTATTGGGTTGGTATGGTACAATGTACTTTTTAAAAAAAAAAAAAAATAGGAGTGGCCTGACCATTGGAGACATTGTATGTTAGGAGAAAATCTTTAAATTTGATTCTGGATTTAACGGGGAGCCAATGAAGAGAAGCCAGTATGGGAGAAATATGCTCTCTATTTCTAGCCCTTGCCTGTATTCTTGCTGCAGCATTTTGGATCAACTGAAGGCTTTTCAGGGAGGTTTTAGGACAGCCTGATAATACTGAATTACAATAGCCAATCTTATGAGTAATAAATGCATGAAGTAGTTTTTCAGTGTCACTCTGAGACAGGATGCTACAAATGTAAAAAAAAATATTGTGCAAGTGCCAGAAAGCAATCCTAAATATTTGTTTAATCTGCACATTGAAGGAGTCTTCACAGTGTTGCTGGAGGCCAAGGTAATACATTCCAGATTAACCTCATTTTTATATGAACTTAGAAGCAGAAAATTAGAAATCATCTAGGCCTCTATGTTGTTAAGACATTCCTGCAGTTTAAGTAATTGGTGTGTGTTATCTGGCTTCATGGAGAGATAAAGTTGGGAATCATCTGCATAACAATAAAAATGTATGCTATGCATTTGAATGATACTGCCTGAGGGAAGCAAGTATAATGTAAACAGAATTGGTCGTAGCACAGAACCCTGTGGAACTCCATTATTAACCTTTGTGTGTAAAGAAGACTTCCCATGTACATGACTAACTTAGAGGATATTAGATAGATTTGACTGAAACTACTGCAGCGCAGTAACGTTGGTACCTATGGCATTTTCTAATCGCTGTAATAAAATATTATCGTCTCAAACACTGCACTATGGTCTCTTCAAACAAAGCATTCTTCTGTAGAAGATCAGTTAGCTTTTTTTTTACAAATACTCTTTCAAGAACTTTTCAAATAAAAGGAAGGGTGGGGCTTGGTCTATAATTAGCTAAGATAGCTGGGTTTAATAACTGCTTTTAAATGAAAGGTTTAATTACTGCAACTGATGTACATAGGTCATTAACAGAGATAGATCATATTTCAGATTGAAGCTTTAATTAATGGTAGTACATTTTTGAGCAGTCTTCTAGGAATGGGATCTAAAAGACACATTGATAGTTTGGAGAAAGGAATTACTGAAATGAACTCAGAAAGATCAATCAGAGAGAAGGAGTCTAAAGTAGTTGTATATAATGATACGTCTGTGAGATGGTTGTTGATGGCTGTAATGAAATTTTTATTTTTATTTATGTAGAAATTTATGAAGGCATTACTATTGAAGGTTAAAAGCATGCTTGGCAAAACAAAGCTCTGACTCTTTGTCAGTCTGACTACAGTGCTGTGGTTTTTAATAGGGCAGCAAACAAAATTTCCAGGCTAAATGAAGATCTTTTACATTAGTGAGATGCCATTTCCTCCCTAGTTTACAAGTTATCTGCTTTAAGTTGCATGTTTGAGAGTTATATCAGGAAGTCAAGTACTTCTGGTTTTCAGGCTCTCATTTTCAGAGGAGCCACAGTATCCAAAGATGTGCATAGTGAGGATGTAACACTATTAACAAGATGATCAAATTCTGTAGGAGCAGACTTCAGGTAGCTGCTCTGTTCTGTGTAGCAACATGGCACTGAAGAAGTCCTCCCGTGGAGGATATATATAACCTTAAACTTAGTTGCAGGACTTTCAGAAACGCATCTTCTGTAAAGTTTAAATGTTTTCCCACCTCTGTGTAATCCATTATTTTAAATTTAAATGATACTCCAGAGAGTTGAAGAAGGGATTTTCTTAATACAACAAACACTTTTGTTTGTTGAATATATGTTACTAAAATGCTTTATAAAAATTTAATTCACAAAATGTTTTTGTGAATTAATAAAAGAAATAAAAGAAAACAAAAGCTACATTGTTGTCAGAAGAGAATGGATGGTTTTATGATTAAATATACAACTAGTGAGTTGTAAAAGCAGAATTAAAACAGATGCTAGAAAGGTACTAAAGAATTAGGTATTATTATTAATTTCTAATCTGATGCATTTTTTTATAAAGTTTAGTGAATCTAAAATGCTATAGATTTGCATTAAATTTCTTAAACTGTTGTTTGAGCTCAAAAAAACCCACAGAAAAAGTCACAAACCTTGAAGTTTGGTGTAAAACTGTAATATCACAGGTAACAATGGATACTCCTATACTATACTATAAAACTGGATTAAACTTGGACCATCAGTGCAATTTGATATGATGGCACACAACCATTATTACCCAGCTTTTCTTATTCTGTTTTTTTTTTTTCAAAGCATTAATTACTTTTTTAAAGAAAGTTGGGAACAAAACTTAGAGTAAAGTGCCATTATTACTAAATCATATTTTGTTGTTTTAAATCATATTAACTAAAAATGGACCACCAGAGCTTAGCTGACCTTGATGATACTGAAAATAATTAGTTTTATAATTTTAAATGAAAGACAAATGAAATTGTTATTGAAATGTGGAGTGTAGATAAAGTGCAGTGAGAGAAATCTTAATAATTGACAAACACATTTAATGTGCTTGTAGCTGCATAAAGCTCCACTGTGAAGTAGTAAAGTAGTAAAAAGTAAACAAGCAGGACAGAAATGTCTTTTCATAAACATTTGAAAGTTTATTGTGAAAAACTAAAATTCAAAATTTCTGCCAAAAATCAAAACACAACTTGATTCATGCACAAGAAAATGTTTAGCATGTTATATTACACTAATATCAACAAACTAAGCCAGAAAGGCATAAAAGTTCCTAACATAACATTTATTCTTATTGTTAAATATACAGTAACTGGTCTTCTGTTCCACTTTGTTATATTTTATTGTTGTGTTTAAGGTAAATAAACACAAATATTGATGTTTTAATCATAATATTTGTCATACTTGTAGCTTAACAAACTGAAACGAGTTTTTGTACAGCTCCTTAGTGTTGAGCAGGTTTTTTAACTGCTGTTTGAAAAGCTTCGTTGCCGAAATAATTTGTTCTGCTCTAGTATCTATTTGAATTTGTCTTGAAATAGATGAGCTGTGCTGTAGATAGACCCTCCTCCTCATCCTTTAAAGTCATCAGGAAGTTTGTTTTTTTAACAAAGAGCTGTGAAAGGTGTTGTGCTTCACTTCTCTTTGAAAAGCCTGAGGAGAGGGTCGCAGAGGTGAATCTTGATGCTAAATTTTCAGTAAATATTGAAGGAATTGATTAAAATAATTAGTTTGTTGTTGTTTTTTTATTGTGATTCAGACACAGTTGGACTAACTCTGAAGTCAGGAGCTTGAAGCCTCAGCATGATGAACCGTCCACAGAAATACATAGAAGGTAAGAACATTAATATGGTGGTAAATCAACAGGGTGGAGAAAATACACACTTTTTATGAACAATGCTGTTTTCATACAACGTAACGTGTTCTGAAATTAAACAACACTCTTTTGGGTAAAATATCTTAAGCCTGTTTTCTGGGTTTTATCATACGAAAATATGAAAAACCTCATTTATGGAGAAAAAAAATAAGAAAGGCAACCATGTTGTTCTGTAATATGCAGTGTTTCATGTTTCCCGTTGGTCTAATCCAGCTGTGGTTCTCACCTAATTTAAACTTTTGTACTAGACAAACACTGAAATGACATTAAGCAGTGTAATATCTTTGCATCTGTCCTCAGATGCACTAGAGTTAGAACTATTTATTAAATGTTTATGTACTTTGTTCACTTTCTGTCTCCTCTAAATCAGGTGAAGCTCTTCACTCTCAACATGCAAAATCAAACAATGCGTTAAAGCTCAGAGTGGCCGTGCTGGTTGTCTGTGTTCTCCTGGTATCGGCTCTCGTGGTAACTTATCTCTGTGAGTTTGTAATTTTAATCATGTAGCTTTAATTAAATAAGTGTCTGATTTACCATAAATTTATTAACAATCAGAATGTTTACTATAAAATTGTGAAGGAAAAACGTTTGAGTTGTGACTAAATCATAAATTGGATGGATAACACAACCACTTATGAATGTGTTTTACTCTGTGGGGGAACTATGCTGCTTTTTAGCACATGATTTTTGTCGTAATTAATATGTTATTATTTTTATTTGTACGCTAAGTTAAAAATGATAATTAAACTGTGACTCAGACATTCTTCTTCATGAATCTTAGGCAACACACCCGTAGCCGTCGATGAAAGAAGAATGCCTGGCTAGCTCCTTATTTTTAACACATTAACTTTATTAAATGTTAAGGCCAGCATGTATATAAAAAATTATATTCAATTAAAAATTAAATATTTAAGTAGCCAAAGATTTTAAGATTAAAAAAGTTACTTTGCTCTCTGGTTATATGCACATATTCGTTACCTGCATGCTACCAAAGTCTGCTCAAATGTGAATAAATCAGCACTACAGGTGAACTGAAATAAGAGGTTCTGGTAACAACAACCATCTCATTGGCTATGGAATCTGCAAAATCAAATGTTGATAAAGAGATAAAGTGAAACCAAAAATATTATTGGTTGATTTTTGTCTTTTCTTATTTTTATTGTTTTAATAAGTGTTGGAGCTTTTGAAAACCAGGGACATGCTCAGAAACCTTGAGATGAAGCAGGAAACTGTAAAAGCTGATGTCACAGGTAAGAACATGAGACTACACTGTAATTTTGTTCTAAACTTTTGTTTGTGACCTCTGGAATTTAATCACATAACTCAGATTATTATTAATATTATTAAATGTTGCTTAGCATTTTTTTTCCACCATTTTAATATTTAATTTATGTTCATTCTCATAACTGATCCTGATGAATAATTATTCTTTTTAAGCCTGTTTTTTAATTTGTTTTTTGTTTTTTTAGAGAGACCATGTAGTACAGTGCAGCCCACATGCCCGGAGCCTGAAGCAAAAATTAGTACGTTATGAATTTGAACACATTTGTATCTGCAGAAAACAACTGTATAAACAAATATACAGCTGCATGACACAAGGACCATCCTCCTGCCTGAAAAATCTATGAAAATCATTTTTTTATCTCTTTTTTTAAAACAGTAACACAACCGTGCAGCCCAATACAAACTACAAGCCCACAACCTCCTGAAATAAACATGAGTAAGTTTTATATTTTGTCTTTGACGTGTTTTTTATCCTCTGATTAAGGAAACAGGATCAAAGGAGCATCCTGCTGCTGCCAAATCAAAAATAGATGATCGTGCTGAAAATTTTGCAAATATTTAAAAAAAACTTCATCTCTTCTCTATAACAGTAAAACAATCACACAGCACGATACCGACTACAACCCCACAACTTCCTGATATAACTATGAGTAAGTTTTATATTTTTTCTTTGATATATTTTTTATCCTCTGATTAAAGAAACATTGATGGACTGACACAAACAGTATGTTAGATTGTAACTGCAGGTCAGTCGTGAACAGTGATTTCTTCCACCTGAATGAAGTCGTTGATGTAATCTCTTCAAAGATGATCCATGTTATAAATGTGAAGACGGCTGGAATCAAAATGGAGAAGAGTGCTATTATTTCTCCAGCAGTGAATCATCCTGGAATGAGAGCAGAACTGAATGTAGGACTAGAGGAGGAGACCTGGTTAAGATAGACAGCAGTGACGAGCAGGTATAAAACACTGCTGCAGGTTCATGTTCTCACCCTCATGTTTCATCATTCCAGAACAGAAAGTTTCACAAAACAATTTGATCAAATGTTCCTGTTTAGAGATTCTTGCAGACAAAAACTGGATATTTCTGGATCGGACTGACAGACTCAGCAGAAGAGGGCAGATGGCTGTGGGTGGACGGATCACCACTGAATGAAAGGTTTGATTCAGTACACATATTATATATATATATGCACACATGCATCAAAACACACTAAGAACAATCAGGCAATCATCTGTTAACGGGACTCAGTGACAGTGAGGACGTAAGCAGAAAGCGAAGAGAGAAGAAACAACAGGACCAGGACAAAACACAAACCGTGGAAAAAAGGAAACAGATTTTATGACATGCAGTCGTGGCAAAAAAAAATTGAACAAATTCTGACTTTGTCCATTTTCAAAATCAAAGTTCAACTTTAACTTTTACAGTTAATGCCCTTTCTGTTCTTCATCCCATAGCTTAACGTTTTGGTTCGATGACCAGCCAAATAGTTATCCCGTGGAAGATCCTGATGGAGAGGACTGTGCGATGATGGGGCACTGGGGGATAATGCTTTGGTTTGATTATCCCTGCAAAGTAACTCTTAGAAGTATTTGTGAGAAAGCAGCTGTGGCTGTGTGTGTCTAAAATTCAGTTCAGCATAAAAAAAAAAAGAACAGTGGAAGTAAAGGACACATTGAGACAATTTTTCCAAAGCTAATGCTGCAAACATTTAAAGCTTCCATTCAGAAATGTTTAACAAAAAAAAATTATAGACACTGTTTATAAAGAAATAAATGTGAATGATTATTTTGTGCTTGATTTTCTTATTCATGTATTATGTGCTAAAAGTGTAATGCGACCAGGGAAATTCATTGTTTGTTTTTTTACAGAAATAATTTCCTGGATAATGTGTTATTGAACTGTCTGCTGCACAGTCTTTTGAAACTAAATATGTTTTGTGTATCTATATTAAAGAAAAGTACTACATCTAAAGACAAATGAGCCTGGAGTCAAAACAAACACTGATGAGGCAGATGGGTGCTGCAGGTCGATATCTGAAAATTTTGCCTGTAAGAAAATTAAATTAAACTTCATAAAGAGACTTCAATGTTTCTCAGAATAAGTTTTATGTGAATCCAGTTACAATAAAACAAATGGTAAAGCATGCAGCAGAAAAAAAATCTCCTATTCGTCCTTCAGCATTTTTCCGAAACTTTGAAACATGAATGTTACGATTTAATGTTGTCAGTGTTTTGTTTTGTGTTATGTTTAAGGATTTGTTCTCGTTTCCTGTTTTATTGTGAAGGTCTGCGTCTCATGTGAGTGTGTTCAGTTTTACCTCTGTCTCGTCTTGTTGATTATTCCCAGCTGTGTTCCCCACCTGTGTGCAATCTCCCTGTGTTTCCCTGTGTGTATTTAAGTCGCGTCCTCTGTCTTTGTAGTTTGGCTGGCCCGTCTGTGTATCCACCATGTCTCATCCGTGTGTTTTCCCTGCTGCCCAACCGTCATCTGTTTTCTGCTCGCGGTTATTTGTGTTCAGGTTTGTGTTTCTGTTCAGGGTCAGTAGTTTAGTTTCCCAGTATAGTTTAGTCCTCCGTTCACCATTTTGTCCATCTCTTTTGTTGTGTTTGCTTTAGTGGCACCAGCCATTTTTTTAGCCAACCTGGTTGTCCAGTTTAAGATAAAGCCTCTTCTTACCCACAACCTGGTATTCATCTTTTTTTTTGTTGCGGCCTTGAGCCGGGTCGTAACATGAAGTTCTCACAATTATTTATTTTTGAAAAGACTGAAGATAGACAACAGCTCACCATGCCAAGACTTCTTTTTAGAATTTGTGGTCAAGTTTACATACACTCATCACTGGCATGAATATCGTGTTAATTTGGGGGCTTTTAATTATTTCTTCAAACTGTTCTTTTTCCAACATGGAACGATTGTACAGCATCCATCTTTAATGACTTTAAAATGAAGAACTGGGTGGATTTTCTCTAATCTACATCAAAGTATGCATTCAGACTCAAATATACACACACACCTCCACTAATATTCGGTTAAATGTTCCTTAGCAAGTTGCACCTCAACCAGATAATTTTGGTATCCATCAACAAGCAACAAAAGAAACCTAGAGATGAAGAGCTGAAACATAAAACTCATCACATGGTCTCTACAATCACCTGATTTAAACAAAACTATGATAGTTTGGTACAAGTTGGACAGCACATTGCTGTCAACAACAGGCCACTGAGAGAAATGCTCAAAGCTCCAGGTCTGCTACAACAATAAATATTTAAAAAGGGGCTTTGATTTACTGATTACAATAAGATGATTAAAAATATTGAAAAATAGTCTGTTTTTTTAAAAAGCTTTACAAACTGTATAGACTGAAGGGACAAAGAAAGAGAGTGGTCTGGAGGGTTCAGTCCAAATATTTCACAAAAATAAAGACTGGAGCTGTCATGGTGTGCTGTGTGGGAGGTAGGATAGGACCCAATTGCAGGAGTCACAGACACAGAATGAAAACTAAAAACAGCAGCTTTAATGCTGAACAAACCTTTTACAAAATACACTTCACAAAAACAAACCAAAATCTGAACATGAAACTAGGAACAAAACTGGACACAAGAACCAGAAACTAAGAAACACGGAGGAAAAACACACAGCAAAATGAGGGTACAACACGACAAAGAGCAAGGAAAACACAGGGCTTAAATACACTGAGGGATAACAAGGGAATGAGACACAGGAGGAGAGGACAGCTGGGAGTAATCAAACATGACAACACCAAGGGGAAGCAAAACTAGCAACACTGACATGAGACAAGGGACCATCAAAGTAAAACAGGAAGTATAAGACAGAGACGCAGACTTGACACCGAACAAAGACAACACAGTGGCACAGTGACAGGAGTGACAAAAGACACGAGTGACTGGGGAGGCAGAAGGAACATGGAGACAAGAGTAACCAGACATGGGACATGGGGAAGGCAAAGTAACACACACAGAAAACAAGAGAACCAAAACCATGAATCAACAATCATCAAATAATATAATCACAAAGAATGAAACACAAATACTGGGTCACAGACCTAGTACTGTGACAGGAGCAAATAATGCTTTGATTTTATTGCCCGGGCATTTGAACAGATGTCTGCCAGTGGTGCGTGTCCTGCTGGGAGTGTCAATAGGGACACAAAGAAAAGTTGCAGGACACCAGCCCTCAAGAACTGGAGTTTGAGATCCCTAATATTAAAAGAATGTGCTTTCTTCTCTCTCTCGTGTTGGACTGAGCCCAGACTGAACACCACAGTGACCCACCATCTCATTTTGCCCTAAAACGTGGTATTAAACAGTTGAACATGCAGTTTTTGACATAACATCACAGAAGACGTAGTGCCTCCTTGTGAATTACAGTTGCAGAATAGTGCCACAAGGTGTTGTTGTCCTCCTTTTTGTTGTGTTAGGCTGGAGCACATATGGGTGTACTACTAACAGAGATTAATAGACAAACAAGCTATGCCACTACTTTTTTTACAGGTAGGGGTTGGATTGAACATTCAGCAAACAGTCACAGAACATTCCCTGAATGTCACCTAGCACTCTCCTAGCAAACATACCCATAACACTGGCATTTATTTTTCCAAGAAAACATATTAATCAAATTCTTGCAATGAAAACTACATCCAGATTAACAGAATCAACCTTTTGGGATTTTAATCAAATGTTCAAGAATATTTGAAAAATCTTCTTCAGATAATGTTCCTGTGAGATATAACATTTTGACTCCTTTGTGACATTTGAGTAGAACTGACAGAATCTGCCGAAAAGGGCAGATAGTTGTAGATTGATGGCTTACCACTGAACACAAGGTTCAAATACTGTGAAAATTTACCTAATAAATATTAAATAAGACACATTAAAAATATACAAGAACAGTATTTTAGTTAACTTCACGTGGCCCTACAACTGTTTAAACAATAACAACATCGAGATGTTAGACCCACCAGTTTCACTAAACTGGACCTCCACCACTTGGTCAGAATCCTAAAAGGTGACGAATGGAAGACTGCCTTCAACACTCACCTAGGTCACTTCGAGTATCTTGTCATGCTATTTGGTTTGACCAATGCACCTGCTGTTTTCAAAGCTCTGGTGAATGATGTTCTGAGGGACTTTAACCATTTCGTTTTTGTCTGTCTGGATGACATTCTCGTCTTTTCCAAGACTCACTCCGACCATGTGAACCACATCCGTCTCGTCTTACAGCGCTTTCTGGAAAATTGCCTATTTGTCAAAGGTGAGAAGTGTGATTTCCAGATGCAAACAGTTTCTTTCCTGGGCTTCATTGTGGAGCAGGGCCAGCTCTGGGCAGACCCGGCCAAGATTAGGGCCGTGGTGGAGTGGCCTGAGCCCTAGACTCGGAAAGATTTACAAAGGTTTCTCAGGTTTGCCAATTTTTATAAATGGTTTATTAGGGACTTCAGCAAGGTCGTTGGGCCCCTAACGCAACTCACCTTACCTAAAGTTGTTTTTCAGTGGTCACCCTCCACGCAACACACTTTTGATCAACTCAAGCAGCTTTTCTCCTCCACCATCCTGGTCCAGCAAGACCTCAGCAAACCATTTGTGGTGGAAGTGGACACCTCTGATTCTGGCGTGGAGGCTGTCCTCTCAGAATGCACCAAAGGTAAACTGCATCCATGTGCTTTTATCTCTCAACATTTCTCTTCATCAGAGCAAAACTATGACGTGGGCGATCATGTCAAGTTGGCTCTAGAAGAGTGGAGGCATTGGTTGGAGGGAAATTAGCACCCTATGCTCATCTGGATGGATCATAAGAACAAGCTGCCAAGCGTCCGAATGCCCATCAAGTCAGGTGGGCCCTATTTCACCAAATTCAACTTAACTATCACCTACAGACCCCGATCTTGGAACACAAAGCCAGACGCTCTTTCACACCAGTTCCCACCACATCATGAGGCTTCAGAAAAGGAGAAGCCCAATGTGGTGTGATAGAGACACGGTGGGTCCAGCGAGTGTTGTTTTGAGCCATTTTATTTACTGCGACTGTAGCTCACAAGCTGCCAGCCGCACATGCAACACACCACAATACCCAACAACCCCTGCTTCCCCGTGTTTTTAACACGGCGGACGTGATTGCGGATACCGTGCAGGTACGTCCACACGGCACCGCCGATCACGCCTCACCACACACCCCCATCGCCCGATTGAGGCCAGGGAGCCATCTGGCCGAACCTATTCCCCCAACCGGCTTCCAACCTCGGCAACAGGGCCGTGTCCCTTCCAGAGGCCGCCCACGGCCACCTGGTGAGCCAGCACGACCCTGCAGGCACGGTCATGACCCGCTGCTCACGGGCGGCTGGGCCGGCATCCGTCGCTCCGGAGCATCTCGCGCCTCAATCTCGGACCTAGATTGAGCAGGCTCCCCTGGCACTGGGACCTCCATCTCCCCACACGGTTCCTTCACTGCTCCCGGCTGGAGCAGATCCTCGTGCACCTCCTCCATTTCCGCCTGGAGTGGCTCCTCCACCTCCAGCGGGCACGGACCCTCTCGCACCTCGTCCACCACTAGCTGGAGCGGCACCTCCACCACTCCCGACTGGAGCAGCCCTTCGCACAGCTGCCCCTCTTCCTCTGGCCGGCGTAGACCCTTGCGCGCCTCGTCCGCCTCCTCCGGTTGGAGAGTCTCCTCCACCACTCCCAGCAGGAGCAGCCTTTCACCCGGCTGTTCCCCCTCCTCCGGCAGACGCGGACCCCCGTGCGCCTCGTCCACCACCTCCGGCTGCCGAGGTGCTCCACACAGCTCCTCAACCACTTCCCCACCGCCAGGTTCCACCGGTGTGGTTGGCAGCAGCGGTGTCAACCAAGCCTGGAGCTGCATCGCCAGCTCCGCGATTCGCCCCAGGTTGCGAATCACGTACACAAATACGTACCTCTACGAATTGAACCAAAGAAACTAGCCCCTCGGTTCATTGGGCCGTTTGAGGTATGGTCTGTCATTAACCCTTTAAAGTCGGTCGGAGCGGGCACGCTCCGTTTTGCGTAACTTTTTTAAAATCCCCATAGAACCGGAACCACATAAGCTAGCGCAATAATTTTTTTTGCATATGAAACCGGAGGAGTTGTACTTACATCTTATGCCATCAGCTTGCCATCAGCAAATTGCAATATTTGCAATTTGCTTTGCAAATATTGCATAAAAAGCGCTTGCAGGAACAAAAACATAATATTCCAGAAACACGCTTTGCCGATCCGATCAGCTGTTCATAGCACTTCCTACATTGAAATAGACGTCAGCACGAACTATCGCATGTCCGTCATTACCTGCCCGAAACTGGAAGTGATGTCATTTTCGCGGAAAATGTTTTTTACTTATAGGCCTTATAAGCCTATGCTGGTGTTTTTAAAAGTCATGTTTGACGTTATGCTTTTCTGAATAGTTTCTAGGATGTTTAGAACTCAAATTGCACAGCTGGAAATAGTTTATTTTGATGCACATGCTGTTTTCTTTGCAAATTTGCATTATAGGATTTATTTTCGTTTTTTCTGCAGTATATAAAAATTGGTGTATCTGAAAAATAAAACTATGAAGACACTCAAAATAAATTTCCTGTCGTTGGAAACTATTTTTTGCAACTTTTTTGTATTTAAAGTTTTGAGGGATGAACCGCTTAAATTTCTCTAAGTAGAAATATATGTAAAAAACAAAACAAAAACGATTTTCAATTTTTTTGTAGTTTATTGCAATTTTTTCAATTTCTGTAGTTACTATGGACTTAATGCATACATATTATTAAAATCTGGGCTATAACAGTTGTATTGATGTATAGCAACTTGAAATGCTCCCAAAAATGGCACTACAGCATGTAAAAATATAAAGTAAGCTCTGGTGGATTTGGTTCTATGGTAGGTCTTAAAGGGTTAAAACATGAAGATTCACAATGTTTTTCATGTGTCATAGATGAAGCCATTCCGGACAAGCCCCTTGTTTCTGTTCACATTTCTGTTCACCGGAATAACTGAGGTCAGGATGTTGATGCCAAGGCGTGAAAAGCTGTTCACAGAGCTACACAGAGGGTAAGAACATTTCATGTGCTGATAAAGAGTCAAATCAGAAAAACAAAACTGATTTTTATAGGTTAAAACAAGTATGCAAAGATAAAACAATACTATCTGCACATAAATTAAGACAAAACTATAGTACACATTCAGTCCTTTAACATATCAGTGTATTTGATATATTTGATATTTAGTTCAACAAAGAAGAAACAAACAAGCAAACGGGGGGGTGTAACACTTCAACGTGTGGTTTCTTCCGTGAACTTAGTTGTTGTTTCCTGTTTGGTTAATGCAGCTATGGTTTCCACAGCTATCTGATTTACCATAATTTAAAGGAGGAGGGGAATGTTTACAGTAAGACTAAAAATACTATACACAAGAACTATGGCTGACTGTTTGAACTGTGACAAATGAAAAAACTTTCAAAATGTGAAGACAATCTACAAGACTACATACAGCAACCAGAAATAAAGTTTTTGTTGTTTTTGTGTAACAAAAGCAAAGTTGGCAAAAGCATAGACATTCTGTACTTAAGTAAAAGTACAAATACTGCTGTTAAATACTCCAGTAAAAGTTGAAGTAATGATTCAATTTCTTTACTCAAGGAAAATTACAAGCTCTAAAATGTACTCAAAGTAAAAATTAGCTCTTTGGAGGACGTTTCTATTTTTGTCCAAACTAACTGAACCTTGTGCTATATTAACATAATGATAAAATAATATCAGTAGATATGAATGCAAACTTTAGTCTAACCTTCATTTATTCTAATTATACTCAGCTTGAATCTAAAGAAAAAGAAGGAAAATAAACACTATATTTATTTTCTATTGCCTACATTGTAGATGGTGTTTTTGCCTCTAAACAGGAAAATGTGTACAGTCTCAGCAAGTGGGGGAACCCTAAAATTAGTTGTAATGGCTCGGTGTGGGTAAAAGAATCACAAATAACAATTTCTATTGAGAGCTCCAGTAGGTTTCCTTGTTGTACAGGCTGTGATCAGCTGCTGCTTTGTGTATGTACACAACAGAATTCGCCAAATTGTAACCAGATGTGTCATGAGTTGTCCTGGCTGATTTCCATTCTCTACACTGACAGTACACTGTTTATGCGGTCTTATTTTCTAGGCTGTATAAAGTTGGTAGGAAGATGAAATTCAGTCAATAAATCTCAGCATCAACAGCTAAAATTCATGTTAGGTTACATCATGAATGTGGCCTCCTTTAGCAGTAATGATACCTGTAACAAATGTAGCATATTTGCAGCTCTGGAGGCCAGGATTACTGAATTGGAGACTCGGCTTCGCACCCTTCATTCACCCGTAGCTAGCCAGGCCCCTGTAGCTGGTGCAGCCGAAGATAGCGTAGGCCCCGCTAGCTGTTCCCCGGCAGACCCCAAGCAGCTGGGGAAAGAGGGCAGCTGGGTGACGGTGAGGAGGAAGCATAGTCCTAAACAGAAGCCCCAGGTACACCACCAACCTGTTCATGTGTCTAACCGTTTTTCCCCACTCGGCGACACACCCACCAGGGGTCAAACACTGGTAATTGGTGATTCTGTTCTCAGACATGTGAAGCTAGAGACACCGGCAACCATAGTCAATTGTCTTCCAGGGGCCAGAGCAGGCGACATTGAAGGAAATTTAAAACTGCTGGCTAAGGGTAAACGTAAATTCAGTAAAATCATAATTCACGTCGGCAGTAATGACACCCGGTTACGCCAATCGGAGGTCACTAAAATCAATATTGAATCTTTGTAGTTTTCTCTGGTCCCCTCCCCAATCAGACCAGGAGTGACATGTTTAGCCGCATGTTCTCCTTAAATTGCTGGCTGTCTGAGTGGTGTCCCAGAAACGATGTGGGCTTCATAGATAATTGGCAAACCTTCTGGAGGAAACCTGGTCTTGTTAGGAGAGACGGCATCCATCCCACTTTGGATGGAGCAGCTCTCATTTCTAGAAATATGGACAAATTTATTAAACCCCCCAAAATATGACTATCCAGAGTTGGGACCAGGAAGCAGAGTTGCAGTCTTACACGCCTCTCTGCAGCTTCTCTCCTCCTGCTACCCCCCCAAAAACCCATCTCCATAGAGACTGTGTCAGCTCCCAAACAGACAAAAAACAAACTAAAAACCAGCAATAAACAACTTAAACATAAAAAATCACAAAGAAAGAACAATACAGTATCCACATCTGAACCAAAGAGTAAAACAGTGAAATGTGGATTATTAAATATTAGGTCTCTCTCCTCCAAGTCTCTGTTAGTACATGACTTAATAATTGATCAACAAATCGATTTACTGTGCCTTACAGAAACCTGGTTGCAGCCGGATGAGTATGTTAGTTTAAATGAATCAACACCCCCGAGTCATTCTAACTACCAGAAATCTCGAAGCACAGGCCGAGGGGGCGGTGTGGCAGCAATTTTTCACACCAGCCTATTAATTAACGAAAGACCCAGACAGACTTTTAATTCATTTGAAAGCCTGATGCTTAACCTTGTCCACCCCAGCTATAAAACTCAGAAACCAGTCTTACTTGTTATCATCTATCGTCCACCTGGGCCTTACACAGAGTTTCTCTCTGATTTCTCAGACTTTTTATCTGATTTAGTGCTCAGCTCAGATAAAATAATTATTGTGGGTGATTTTAACATCCATGTAGATGCTAAGAATGACAGCCTCAACATGGCATTTAATCTGTTATTAGACTCAATTGGCTTCTCTCAAAATGTAAAAGAACCTACCCACCACTTTAATCACACTCTAGATCTTGTTTTAACATATGGCATAGAAACTGAACATTTAACAGTGTTTCCTGAAAACCCTCTGCTGTCTGATCATTTCCTGATAACATTTACATTTACAATAACTGATTACACAGCAGTGGAGAGTAGACTTTATCACAGTAGATGTCTTTCTGAAAGTGCTGTAACTAAGTTTAAGAATATAATCCACCCACTGTTATCATCTTCAATGCCCTGTACCAACATAGAGCAGAGCAGCTATCTGAACGCTACCCCAACAGAGGTCGATTATCTTGTTAATAATTTTATCTCCTCACTACGTACGACTCTGGATACTGTAGCTCCTGTGAAAACTAAGGTCTCAAATAAGAAGTACCTGACTCCGTGGTATAATTCTCAAACACGTAGCCTAAAGCAGATGACTCGTAAACTGGAGAGGAAATGGTGTGTCACAAATTTAGAGGATCATCATTTACCCAGGAGAAATAGTTTGCTGCTTTATAAGAAAGCCCTCCGCAAAGCTAGAACATCTTACTATTCGTCACTCATTGAAGAAAATAAGAACAACCCCAGGTTTCTCTTCAGCACTGTAGCCAGGCTGACAAAAAGTCAGAGCTCTTTTGAGCCAACCATCCCTTTAATGTTAACTAGTAATGACTTCATGAACTTCTTCACAAATAAAATTCTTATCATTAGAGAAAAAATTACCAATAATCATCCCACAGATGTAATATTATGGTAAATGGCCTGTATTTGTATAGCGCTTTACTAGTCCCTAAGGGCCCCAAAGCGCTTTACACATCCAGTCATCCACACAGACATTCACACACTGGTGATGGTAAGCTACATTGTAGCCACAGCCACCCTGGGGCGCACTGACAGAGGCGAGGCTGCCGGACACTGGCGCCACCGGGCCCTCTGACCACCACCAGTAGGCAACGGGTGAAGTGTCTTGCCCAAGGACACAACGACCGAGACTGTCCAAGCCGGGGCTCGAACCGGCAACCTTCCGATTACAAGGCGAACTCCCAACTCTTCAGCCAACCAAAAAGCCATCTCTAGACCCAGCAGTCTTAGCTAATTATAGGCCAATCTCCAACCTTCCTTTCATATCAAAAATCCTTGAAAGAGTAGTTGTCAAACAGCTAACTGATCATCTGCAGAGGAATGGCTTATTTGAAGAGTTTCAGTCAGGTTTCAGAGCTCATCACAGCACAGAAACAGCTTTAGTGAAGGTTACAAATGATCTTCTTATGGCCTCTGACAGTGAACTCATCTCTGTGCTTGTCCTGCTAGACCTCAGTGCTGCGTTCGATACTGTTGACCATAATATCCTATTAGAGCGATTAGAACATGCTGTAGGTATTACAGGTACTGCACTGCAGTGGTTTGTATCATATCTATCTAATAGACTCCAATTTGTTCAAGTAAATGGAGAGTCCTCTTCACACACTAAGGTCAATTATGGTGTTCCACAGGGTTCAGTGCTAGGACCAATTCTATTTACATTATACATGCTTCCCCTAGGCAGCATCATTAGAAGACATAGCATAAATTTTCACTGCTATGCAGATGACACGCAGCTCTATCTATCCATGAAGCCAGGTAACACACACCAATTAGTTAAACTGCAGGAATGTCTTAAAGACATAAAGACCTGGATGGCCGCTAACTTTCTGCTTCTTAATTCAGATAAAACTGAGGTTATTGTACTCGGCCCTGAAAATCTTAGAAATATGGTATCTAACCAGATTCTTACTCTGGATGGCATTACCTTGGCCTCCAGTATCGCTGTGAGGAACCTTGGAGTCATTTTTGACCAGGACATGTCCTTCAATGCACATATTAAACAAATATGTAAGACTGCTTTCTTCCATTTGCGCAACATCTCTAAAGTTAGAAATATCCTGTCTCTTAGTGACACTGAAAAACTAGTTCATGCATTTATTACTTCCAGGCTGGACTACTGTAATTCATTATTATCAGGATGTCCTAAAAACTCGCTGAAAAGCCTTCAGCTAATCCAAAATGCTGCAGCAAGAGTACTGACAGGGACTAGAAAGAGAGAGCAGATTTCTCCTGTTTTGGCTTCCCTTCATTGGCTTCCTTTTAAATCCAGAACTGAATTCAAAATCCTACTCCTCACATACAAGGTCTTAAATAATCAGGCCCCATCTTATCTTAATGACCTTGTAGTACCATATCACCCTATTAGAGCACTTCGCTCTTGCACTGCAGGCCTACTTGTTGTTCCTAGAGTATTTAAAAGTAGAATGGGAGGGAGAGCCTTCAGTTTTCAGGCCCCTCTTCTGTGGAACCAGCTTGTTCCATGCCTCTGTCAGTGTCCCCCAGGGTGGCTGTGGCTACAATGTAGCTTGCCATCACCAGTGTGTGAATGTGTGCATGAATGGGTGGATGACTGGATGTGTAAAGCACTTTGGGGTCCTTAGGGACTAGTAAAGCGCTATACAAATACAGGCCATTTACCATTTACCATTTATTCAGGAGACAGACACTATCTCTGCTTTCAAGATTAGGCTTAAAACTTTCCTTTTTGCTAAAGCATATATTTAGGGCTGGACCAGGTGACCCTGAATCCTCCCTTAGTTATGTTGCAATAGACGTAGGCTGCCGGGGATTCCCATGATGCATTGAGTTTTTCCTTTCCAGTCACCTTTCTCACTCAGTATGTGTTAATAGACCTCTCTGCATTGAATCATATCTGTTATTAACCTCTGTCTTTCTTCCACAGCATGTCTTTATTAGGGATGGGTATCGTTTAGGTTTTATCCGATACCAGTACCAAACCGGTACTTTTGAAACGGTGCCGGTGCTTAAACGGTGCTCGAACCGGTGCTTAAAGAATGGAGAACACACACTTTGTCCAAAAACCTCTCATGTTTAGCTGTTTTTTTGAAAAAAGATAACAATGTTAGCCTTTTCTGCAGCTACAGGGCATATATGGTATCACTCTTGGCTGGAAGCAGTGCTTAATCAATGGAAAAAACACCAACTTTGTCCAAAAACCTCTCATGTTTAACTGTTTCCCACTTTTTCTTTGGTCATTTTAGCCTTTTTGGCCAGGGTGAAGGGAGTATCTGCCATCAAACAAGAAGACAGCCGCATGTAACTACGACGGTGTTTGCTAGTTCACCTTACATGCATTAATTTAATAACGTGGTTAGCCTACTCAACGTAAATTACACACGAACAACATGAAGCTACTCACGCAGAGAAGAACGGCTGCTGCTGCCATCATCATCCATCATCATTTCTGCTACACTGGCAGGGCTAGGGGCCAGGACTCTACTCTTCGGGTTCTTGGGGGATGTTGCTAACTCTGGGTCCGATAACAGGCACCACACCCGCAGTAGATGTGCACGGTGTGAGGTCTAGCAGCAAGCTATCAAATACGGTGCATTTCTCGGCTTTTAACAAAATGCTATACGTCACTAGGTGTTTCATCAGATTCGAGGAGTTACCTCCTTTGCACAGTGTCACAGTATCACCTTAAAGCACTTGTTGCAGGCTGCTGAGTTTGCATATTTTGCTATGAAGTACAGCCAGACTTTTGACCGCTTGGCCTTGGGCATTTTTAATCTGTAGGTTTGCTCTAAAAGAACTTACGTACCTGGGCCCGCCTACTACGCTTGCAAAGGTAAAATGATTGGCTAGAATCCAAAGTGTATGACATCTCAGGAAAAAAAGAAGCACCGAAATAAAGCACCGAAATGTGCGCTGCTTTTCGGTCTGGTTACTACCGTTTATGTCAGAACCGGTGCCATAATGACACCGGATACCGGTACCCATCCCTAGTCTTTATCCTGTTTTCCTTCTCTTGCCCCAACCGGTAAGAGAAGATGGCCGCCCCTCCCTGAGCCTGGTTCTGCCGGAGGTTTCTTCCTGTTAAAAGGGAGTTTTTCCTTCCCACTGTCGCCAAAGTGCTTGCTCATAGGGGGTCATATGATTGTTGGGTTTTTCTCTATACCTATGAAGCGCCTTGAGGCGACTTTTGTTGTGATTTGGCGCTATATAAATAAAATTGAATTGAATTGAATTGAATCAATCGTAGTAGAGATTAACTCTGAAAATGAAACCATAGCCACTGTACAACTCGCACACTGTTCGTTACTTTAAATCCGTCATAGTACAGCAAACTAACCTGTGTATCCTGCACTAACCTGCAGAGGATTTTCATGAGACCTTTAAATAACAGTTAGTCTACCTCAGTCTGATTTACAGCATGTTTCATAATCTGAAAAATCATAATGTCACATGTAGAGACCCAATATCTAATTTTAACACATGAGGACTTACAAGCTTTAAATCTGCACTTTATCAAACCCCGCTGAGCAATCCTTACCTTTAAATCCAACCTCTCTTCTTCCTCTCCTGTCCTGTCTTTCTTATCTTTCTTGATATCTGAGTGAAGTTGGCTCTTTATTTTCTCATTGTGAAATACAGCAACTCAACCTTTAGCTAGCAACACACTGCGTGACAAACATTTTGTGTGTTAGGCTGATAGAAATATTCCATTTGAAATTACCTGCCACTTAAAAAAATAAATAAGATAAATAAATAAAAATTGTTTTTTGTTTTTTTGATTTTTTGTTGTTATTTTTTTGTTTGGGTTTTTTTTTCCACAGCCAATGAAGCTGCCCTAATTATTCCGTCTCTGAGTCCTGTGTTTTGGGTCTTACCACACAGCTCACCCTGACAGCTAACACCTCAAACTATCAAGCTTCCATCCAAAAACTGTTTAATTAAAAAAGTGTAATAAAATAACAAGAAAAAAACAACTGCAGAAAATGAATGGATATTGCTTTGAGCTGTAGATGTGCAGTTTGAGAAATTGTAATAAACAACGTGGTACTTTTTTACCTGCTTTGAGTCTCTTGAAATTAATTCTGTAGTATGTTGAAAATGATAAAAAATATAAATCTATAAAATGTTTTTAAGACACAAATGCACAATAATAAAAACCCTATAAATAGATAAACCGCACAGATGAGCAAGTTATTTAAGCAAATCAAGATCTGAAATGATTCCTGCATTAAATCAGACCAACTACTGCTGGACCAGCAGAACTTAAGTGACCTTGATGATACTGAAACTACACCAGCAGTCAAAAGTTTGGACACGCCTTCTCATTTAATGTTTTTTCCTTTATTTTTTACTACTTTCTATATTGTAGATACATACTAAAGACATCAAATATATGAAGCAAGATATACAGAATTATCAACTTTTCTCTTTGCTACAGAACTCTAAATATGGTTCATATTTCAGAATCCTGAATGTAGACACCCTTTGCTTTGTTGACAGCGCTGCAAACCCTTGGCCTTCTCTCAGTGAGCTTCATGATGTAGACACTTGAAATGGTTTTCACTTCACAGGTGTGCCTTGTCAGGGTTCATTTGTGCAATTTCGTGTCTTCTTAATGGAGTTGGGACCATCAGTTGTGTTGTGCAGAAGTCAGGCTGGTACACAGCTGACAGCCCTATTTGACAACTGTTAGAATTTAAATTATGGCAAGAACCAATCAGCTATGTAAAGAGAAACAACAGTCCATCATTACTTTATGAACTGAAGGTCAGTTAGTCCGGAAAATTGCTAAAACTTTGAATGTGTCCCCAAGTGCAGTCACAAAAACCATCAAGCGCTACAATGAAACCATCTCACATGAGGGCCGACCCAGGAAAGGAAGACCAAGAGTCATCTCTGCTGCTGAGGACAAATTCATCTGAGTCACCAATCCCAAGTTAACAGCACCTCAGATTAGAGCCCAGATAAATGCCACACAGAGTTCCAGTAGCAGACACATCTCCACATCAACTGTTTAGAGCAGACTGTGTGAATCAGGCCTTTATGGTCAAACAGCTGCTAAGAAACTATGACTAAGAAAAAGCAACAAGTAGAAGAGATTTGTATGGGTCAAGAAACACAAGGAATGGACATTAGACCAGTGGAATCTGTCCTTTGGTCTGAGTAAGAATTTGAGATCTTTGGTTCCACCCGCCGAGTCTTTGTGCAGCGCAGAAAAGATGAACGGATGGTCTTTACATGCATGGTGTGATGGTGTGGGTGTACATTGCTGGTGACACTGGGTACGCTGGGTACCACACCATCCTGCAGCAACATGCAGTCCCACCTGGTTTGCGTTTAGTTGGACCATCATTTAGTTTTTCAACAGGACAACGACCCCAAACACATGTCCAGGCTGTGTAAGGGCTATTTGACCAAAAAGGAGGGTGATGGAGTACTGGACCAGATGGCCTGGCCTCCACAGTCACCTGACCTAAACCCAATTGAGATGATTTGGGATGAGATGGACCGCAGAGTGAAGGCAAAAGGGCCAACAGGTGCTCAGCATCTCTGGGAACTCCTTCAAGACTGTTTTCCAGTGAATCCGCCAAGAGTGTGCAAAGCAGTAATCAAAGGGTGGCTATTTTGAAGAATCTAAAATATAAAACATTTTGAGTTACTTCGCACTTTGTTTACTACATAATTCCATGTGTTCATTCATAGTTTGATGCTTTCAGTGAGAATCTACAATGTAAATAATCATAAAAATAAAGAAACACCATTAAATGAGAAAATGTGTTCAAACGTTTGACTGCTAGTGTAAAAAGTTTCATAGTTTTAAAGTTTAAAGCACAGGGTGCAGATAATTTCTAATCCCCACTTTATAAAGTCTAATGGGGAATTCTTTCACTAGAAAACAGTGAACAAAATAATTTACAAATGTTTTTCTGAAACTCCTAAAGAGACGAGCTGGGAAACATTTAAAGTGAGTCTTAATGCTCATCTGTCTTTCATGAAGTTTTATGAAATAGCTATAAATACCACAAAAAGATGATGAACCATCCACAGAGCTACATATAAGGTATGATATATCAGTGTGGTGCTAAATCAACGCAGGAATAAAACAATATCTGTGCATAAAACTTGAGACGCATATCAATGTATATAATAACACTTAAACCAAGAAAGAAAAAAGTTAGAAGAAAAGAAGGAACCAACTGTTATCAATTATAGGTGATATTTTAATGTGTGGTCACTTACTACAAAATGTCTTGTTTCCTGTGGCTCTGCTTCTCGCATTCAGCATTGTGAGACACTGCTGTGAGAAAACAGTGAGAGTGTGGAGGTAAGCATCACGACACAGAGCTCTCAGTTCACACTCCTTCTTTATTTGTCTCCAACATCAACTGCACATATCGCGCCACAAAACAGAAGAACACACTTCCTCAACACTGGGTGTGAGTGGAGCCCTCTAGTGGTCCACCACACATGCCCCCCCGAACACCCAGCAGAACTAGTCCAGGACCCGGGGCCTAAGCAAACGGCCGGAACGGCTGAACCGGGGGGTGGGGAACTGACAGAGGGCAACCCAGCCCGGAAGCGAGGCTGGCACTGGCGGTCAGAAAAAGCTGCAGACGACTTGGACTCCGGTGATTGTGGATCACTCCTGGGGGAAAAAACAGAATCCATCAGCCCGGTGGCAGGTGGGCGGCCGCGACGAGGGGCCTGGGCCGGGACCACCTGATCCTCTTGCATAACATGTGCAGGCTTAAGTCTGTCAACAGAGACAACCTCCTGCCGACCGCCAAAGTCCAAAATGAAATGTTTGTTGCCTGGTTTAAGAACCCTGTACGGCCCGTCATATGGGGGACGCAGCGGAGTCCTATGGGCATCGTGCCTGACGAAAACGAAACGAGCAGAGTCCAACGAACTCGGAACAAAAGTGTCAGGCAGGCAGTGGTGCACGGGACCAGGAACAGGAAACGAGCCTTTCGGGGGGCGAAAAGGCAACAAAGAGGGATCAAAACATGGGGGAGGGCTCTCAGGCAAGAATTCCCCGGGACCCGGAGGGGCTGGCCGAGGACCAGTTCAGCCGGGGAAACCCCGAGGTCTTCTTTAACCGCGCTACGCAATCCCAGCAAAACCCACGGAAGACGGTCGACCCAGTCGCCACCTGTTAAGGAAGCCCGGAGCGCGGCCTTAAGAGACCGGTGAAACCGTTCGCACATCCCGTTAGCTTGCGGGTGGTATGCTGTGGTGCGGTGGACCTTGACCCCCAGGCCGTCAGCCATAGCAGACCAAAGCTCAGAAACAAACTGTGGGCCCCTGTCCGAGGTAATGTCAGCAGGGGGACCGAAACGGGAAACCCACGTCGACAAAAACGCTCTGGCCACCGTCGCCGCTGTCGTGGACGCCAGTGGCACCACCTCCGGCCACCTGGTTGTGCGGTCCACCACAGTCAAAAGGTGCGTGAAACCCTGTGACTGCGGCAAGGGACCAACCAGGTCCACATGAACGTGATCGAAACGCCGATACGGAAAGGTTCGAGGGGTGCCTGCGTGTGCCGGTGGATTTTTGAGCGTTGGCATGGGACACAAACCGCCGCCCATTCTTTCACCGTCTTGCGAAGGCCCGGCCAAACGAACCTGGCGCTGACCAGCTTGACCGAGGCCCGGACGCCGGGATGAGAGAGGGCATGCACCGAGTCAAAAACACGACGACGCCACGAAAGGGGAACCACCGGGCGGGGGCGGCCGGTAGAAACGTCGCAAAGAAGGCGCGGACCGCCGTCCCACACCGGGGTGTCCTCCAGCACGAGGCCCGTTTTCATCGACTGAAGCGCCAGGATGTCCGGGTCAGCATGCTGCTCGGCGGCCATGGCAGCGTAGTCGACGCCGACATACACTGGAGAAACCAACACACGTGACAGACAGTCAGCGACGTGATTGGACTTACCAGCCACGTGCTGAATGTCTGTGGTAAACTCCGAAATGGCCGCCAACTGGCGCTGCTGGCGTGCGCTCCATGGGTCAGAGACCTTGGACATCGCAAACGTCAAAGGTTTGTGGTCAACGTACGCAGTAAAGTTGCGACCCTCGAGGAAAAAACGAAAATGCCGTGTCGCGAGGTGCAGGGCTAGCAACTCCCTGTCAAAAACACTGTACTTGCGTTCGGCATCCCGGAGCGTACGACTGAAAAAGGCGAGCGGTTGCCAGAGACCTGAAACCCGCTGTTCCAACACCCCACCCACTGCCACGTCGGACGCGTCGGTGGTCAACGCGATCTCCGCCGACGGGAGCGGGTGTGCCAGCAGGGCGGCGTCAGCCAGCGCAGACTTGGCTGCGGAAAACGCATGGATGCGTTCCGGCAGCCAGTCAACCGGATCTTTGGCTGTTTTACCTTTTAAGGCAGCATAGAGTGGCTGCAGCAGGTGGGCAGCTCTGGGGAGAAAGCGGTTGTAAAAATTTATCATCCCCAAGAACTCCTGCAACGCTTTAACCGACGTGGGGCGTGGAAAAGCTGAAACGGCCTGGACTCTGTCGGGCAACGGAACCACACCTTCAGCGGAAATGCGGTGCCCGAGGAAATCCAGAACAGGCAACCCAAACTGGCACTTGGAAGGGTTGATGATCAGGCCGTGCGCTGCCAAACGCTGGAAAACCTGGCGCAGATGGGACTCGTGCTGGCTCGCTGAGCAGCTGGCCACCAATATATCGTCCAGATAAACAAAAACGAACGGCAGCCCACGCAAAACTGAGTCCATCAGCCGCTGAAAGGTCTGGGCGGCACCTTTCAGGCCAAACGGCATGCGCAAAAACTCGAACAAGCCGAAGGGGTAATGACAGCGGTCTTAGGGACGTCTTCGGCGCGCACGGGAACCTGGTGAAACCCCCGCACCAAGTCAATTTTAGAGAAAATCGACGTTCCGGCGAGGTTGGCAGAAAAATCCTGAATGTGGGGGATGGGGTAACGGTCATTCTCCGTGGCATTATTTAAACGGCGGAAATCTCCGCACGGCCGCCACCGACCGTCTGACTTGGGCACCATGTGAAGCGGAGAGGCCCATGCACTGTTCGAACGCTGTACAATGCCAAGGCGCTCCATGGCTGCAAACTCTTCCCGAGCGACGGACAGTTTCGCGGGGTCGAGGCGGCGCGCGCGCGCGAACACCGGGGCCCGACCGTGGGAATATAATGCTCAACCTCATGCTTCGTTACCGCGCCAGAGAAATCAGGGACAGACAGCGATGGAAACTCTGAAAGCAAACGCTGAAAAGCATCCCCGGAGGTCACTACATTAGCCCGAATTAGGGGTTCGGCGGCCCGTGTAAAACATGGCAGCGAAGAAAACGAAAGAGCATCAATTAAACATCTGTTAGCAACATCGACAAGCAGTCCGTGAGCGCACAGAAAATCGGCACCTAAAATAGGTACAGAGCTAGCGGCAACAACAAAGTTCCACTGGAAATCCCGGCCATGAAAACAAACAGTCACCAACCTTTCCCCAAACGTTTTGATGGGAGAGCCATTAGCTGCCATGAGCTGCGGCCCACAGTTCGCTGCCAGTCCGTCGGCAGCGGTAGGGGGAAGGAGGCTCTTCTGGGAGCCGGAGTCCACGAGAAAACGTCTCCCGGAGCGCGAGTCCTCTATGAAGAGCAGCCTCTCTGTATTGCCAGCGGTCGCGGCTGCTACGGCGCGCTGGCGGGTCCATTTCCCTGGGCCGTGAAAGCGCAAGGCGGCAGGCAGCGACGCGCTCTGTCGCCAAATCGCTGATGGTAGAAACAGATGTTCTTGCCGCCGTGCCGGCGTGTAGCAATCCCTGCCGTCAGCAAGGGGGCGGATGCTCCGGGGGAGGCAGGTGGTGGCGTGGAAGGCGTCGCCGGCGAGTCCGTAGCCACGGCGTGAACGTTGAAAGTGCGGCTAGCCAGGAGAATGCGATCCGCTTCTTCAGCCAGGGAGCGATAATCCTTCGCAGGCAGAAGCGGGGAGTTTGCGAGGACGGCTCTCACGGCGGCCGGTAGCTGGCGAAGGAAGAGGTGGGCGAAGAGGAATCCCCCGTCATCCGGCCCGAGCAACGACAGCATGTTCTCCATGAGCTCGAGCGCGGTACCGCCACCCAAGCCTGACAGGTTGAGGAGCTTTTCGGCTCGTTCAGCGTCGGAGAGGGCATAGCGCCGAAGAAGCAGCTCTTTAAGGGCGGCGTATTTCCCTTGGGCGGGTGGGTCCCGGAGGAGCGGCATCGCGCGGCGGGTGGCCAGCGGGTCGAGTGAGGCCACCACATGGTGATACTTCGTGTCGTCAGCCGAGATGCCGCGAAGGGCGAACTGAGCCTCCACGTGCACGAACCATGACGGGGGGTCATGGAGCCAAAAGTCCGGCAGTTTCAGCGCCACAGCGAACGTAGCTGCAACAGGAGGCGGAGGTCCGGCGGCCGCCGATGCCTCCAAAGCGGAGTCTGCGTTATCTGCGGCCCGTTGCATGCTCGAGTCAGGGGTCACCAATGTGGAGGTAAGCATCACGACACAGAGCTCTCAGTTCACACTCCTTCTTTATTTGTCTCCAACATCAACTGCACATATCGCGCCACAAAACAGAAGAACACACTTCCTCAACACTGGGTGTGAGTGGAGCCCTCTAGTGGTCCACCACAAGAGAAACTGTAATTGACAAAAACATTTGACATTCTTGTAGCTGCACAAAGCTGCACTGTGTTAGGAATATATTAGATATTTAGCAAATGCTAAGCAAGACAGAAACATGTTTTCAAAAACAGCCATAAAATGTACTCTTATTGTTAAACATACAGTAACTACTCTCCTGTTCCACTTTATATATTTTCAGCTGAAATGAAATTAATTAGCATGATGATTAATGATGAGATCACAGGTAACAAAAATGATGAGAACAAACAGTGATTGTAGAGAGTTAGTTAGGACTGACCAACAGCTTTGTTTTGTCTTTTTTTCTGTTTTTATAGAAACATTTCCCATTTTCCATAAAAGATGGAAATTATTGATATGTTAATAATAGAATTTGTCATGCATGTAGCTAAGCAAATGTTTGAAATGAGTTTTCAAACATTTGTGTTGAACAGGTTTGGGGTTTTTTTTAACTGCTGTTTGAGAAGCTTCTCTGGCGGTAATATTTGTTCTGCTCTAGTATCTCTTTGATTTTGTCTTGAAATAGATGAGCTGCGCTGTAGATAGACCCTCCTCCCCATCCTTTAAAGTCATCAGGAAGTTTTTTTTTAACAGAGCTGTGAAAGGTGTTGTGCTTCATTTTTCTTTGAAAAGCCTGAGGTGAGGGTCGCAGAGGTGAATCTTGATGCAGAATTTTCAGTAAATATTGAAGGAATTGATTAAAATAATAAGACACAGTTGGACTAACTCTGAAGTCAGCTGAAGCCTCAGCATGATGAGCCGTCCACAGAAATACATAGAAGGTAAGAAAAGTAATGTGGTGGTAAATCAACAGGGAGGAGAAAAACTTTTTACACATTTTTGTGAACAACGCTGTCATAGAACGTAACGTGTACTGAAATGAAACGGTACTCTTTTAATTGAATTATCTTAACCTTTTACTTAGAATTTTAAAAAATAAATATATTAAAAAGGTCATTTGAAGAAGTCAGCCTTATTGTTATGTAATATGCACTTTGTCATGTTTGACGTTGGTCTAATCCAGCTGTGATTCTTACCTGTTTTAATGTTTTCTTTCATTTTAAACAAGACAAACACATATCTTTACATCTGTCCTCAGATGCACTTGAGTTAGAACTATTTATTAAATGTTTATGTACTTGTGTGTTCACTTTCTGTCTCCTCTAAATCAGGTGAAGCTCTTGATTCTCAACACGCAAAATCAAACAATGCGTTAAAGCTCAGAGTGGCCGTGCTGGTTGTCTGTGTTCTCCTGGTATCGGCTCTCGTGGTAACTTATCTCTGTGAGTTTATAGTTTTATTCATGTAGCTTTAATTAAATAAGTGTCTGATCTACCGTAAATTAATTAGCAATCAAAATGTTTATTATAAAATTGTGAAGAAAAACTTAACTTATGACTTTTTAATTCATCTGCATCATATGAAATCCTTTCATTTTAAAATTCAGGCTTCAGGACAAATTTGTCCAGCATTTTAATTAAAAGAGAAATAATTAGTAACAGAAAATCAGCTGTTAACAAAGGCCAGTGAGCTATACTATCACCTGCTTTGCTATGACAATCAGCATCAAATCCTTGGTTCTAGCACTCTACTGTTGCTCTAAGTCAAAATTTGATTTATTAAGGTTAATAAAAGCTGTGACCAAATTCATTAATTGGATGGATAGCACAACCACTCATGAATGTGTTTTTAGCACATGATTTTTGCCGTAATTAATATTATTTTATTGTCATTTATTATGTTATTTTATTTGTAAGCTAAGTTAAAACTCATAATTAAACAGTGACTCAAACATTCTTATTCATGAATCTCACGCAACACACCCGCAGCCGTCAGTGGAAGAAGAATGCCTGGCTAGCGTCTTATTTTTAACATTAACTTTATTAAATTTTAATATTAGCATATATACAAATTATATTCAATTAAAAAATCAAATATTTAAAAGCTTCATTTACCTATACAGTTTTATTATAAAAACTTTAGAAGTGGTTGCAATACGCATTCAGGGCAATAGCCAATGATTTTAGGATTAAAAAAGTTACTTTGTTCTCTGGTTATATGCACATATTCTTTACCTGCATGCTACCAAAGCCTGCTCATATGTGAAAAAAATCAAGACTACAGGTGTACTGAAACAAGAGGTTCTGGTAACAAAAATCTTCTCATTGGTTTTAGACTCTGGAAAATCATATTCAGATACAGATGAACAGGTGATGGAGAAACAGGTTTACCTTTTAGGTGACATGAATGAGTTGAAGGGAAGTTATGAACTGTTTCTGAGAGACAAATAACACCAGGATCCTTTTCTAAGTGGCTGACAGCTGGTAACTGTGCAGGGGCGAGTCTAGGAAAGCTTTGCCAGGGGGCCCAGGTAGGGCATTAACAGGGAAAGGGGGGCTCAAAGAAATACTTTTCTTTCTTATTCTCATTTAAAATGTCTCGTTTTTAATAAATAATTTCCTGAATCTTACAACCAAAGTTTTCATCTGATGTAAAATGTATAGAAATCATACATATACCAACAAGACAGTGTACATCACTGTCACAGCAGCGTTTGTTTTCATTCAAAGGCCGATTTTTTGTCCCAGTCCAGCCCTCATACCGACCCAGTACTGGTAATTTTTCTTATGCAGATGAGGCATTATTTCTGTACCATTATTTAATTCCAGAGGTTTTTAAGTTATTTTTTTTTGCACTTGTTGACTTGTAAAAGCCTATATGACATATTTTATTTCATAATTCATTAACCGCACAGAGAAGGCATCGTTTAAATATGTTAAATATGTTTCTTTAAGCAAGTTCTTCATGACTGAGCTAAGTGTCCTCTTTTTTGGAAATCAATATACGGTCACCCTAATTCACACTCATTCAGAAAATAACAAAAAAATCAATATCTGGAAGTAAAAAAGTGCTGATGACTTGAATATGTCAAACTATACTGTTCCAGATTAACAGATTAGAAGATTCGCAGCAAAGATTATCACCTTTAGAAGCAATAACTTCTCATTATTATTAGTCGTATTAGTATATTAGCAGTAGTAGAAGCAGTAGTCTGACGATCAATCTCACTCTGCTCACTAATCTCTCACCACAGTACCACAAGCTGAAGTGTGGAGTTTGACTGGGCCATTGCAACATGTTGATTATTTTCCTTTTCCTTGTTTTGCAGATTTGCTGCTGTGCCTGGGATCATTGTTCTCTCTGCGTTACATTTGACTCTTGAATACTTTAGTATACAGAGAAGTTCATGGTTTAAGGTGCCCAGGTCTTATGGCTGGAAAACAACTTCAAATCACTAACATCCACTACTGGAATGACAGCTGGTATGAGGTCTTTGTGCTGATATGCTGTGTTGGTTTTTCACAAAGCTGGGCACTGTGTATTATGGTCAAATATCTGCCTAATCTAGAGAAATGCATGAGTTCTCCACCACTGACAGCCACTTATAAGTCTGCACCACACAGCTGTCTACCATACAAGGGGAGGAGAAGTGTTGCACACTTAAATAAAACCTTTGTGGCTTAATGTGTCAGCCTTTGGTGTACAATCTGCAAATATACAGACACAGTCCATCGTCACAGTGGACTGAAATATTTCAAACTCAACAAATACATCTTACAGTAGAATAAATGAAATCAAGATTAAAAGATGATTACAAACATAATGAGGATTACCATACATAATACTGTATTACACGTTTTGTAACCAGTCTCTTAACTCTTGCTAGGCCCACTACATTACAATGAGTGGCCCACTGTGTTTAGCCCTTGTAGACTGCTCATTTCAGGGCATACTCCCTCTTGTGGTAGAACGGAGGAATAACCATTCTTCCAGTACTACATTTCACTGGAGACTGGGGCACACATTATTTTGTGACAATTAAAGAAAACAATATTTTAACAATCTGAAAACTGTAATGAAATAAAGGGGATGACTTATTTACATACATGAAACACTCCTTGCCCTTATAGATGGACCTGACCATTTCACACCAAACCTGCCATTGCACACTCCGGGCTCATCTTTACAAACGACTTTTTTTTGGTTGCATGCATCATGCAACAGTGCAGTTTCCTACACAGTTACCGTTACCCAATCCACATTTATAATAACACTAAAAGATGACAAAATGAGAACAGCAGACATTTCAATAAAGACCATTTTAAGGAATTGAACATGATTTATTGAAGTACTGAGTTTGAGCAATAAACTATTCAGATGGAGCTGCATAGCAGAGTAGAGTCTAACAGTGGCAGGAAGTAGGCAAGGGCCCTTTGGAGTCTAGATGCTGGTGGTGGCAGAGATGAAGCAGGTTAATACTTGGATGAGGAACTTATTTTGGCCAGGATAACTTGGAGATGAGATGAAGGCAGGCTTACGGTGGGTAATAAAATCAGAGTGGATCAGAGTGAAGATGACAGAATTAAGTTACAACATGGGAAAGTGGAAGTGATGTAAAGAATAGACTAACAGCACAAAAGCACCCAGGAACGCAGGCAGATGAGTGAATACAGAGCTTCCTTACTGAATGTATGTATAAGCATCATCACTAATGCAAACTGAGCTAAGTAAAAATAAAGAGTAGATGGCAGCAATGCACATCTGCAATAGCCTGTTGTAGAATAACCAGCCTGTCCAGCACAGAGGATAAAACGCAGAGCAGGTTAATGTGGGAAACGTGTGTTGGCATGAATCTCCTCGACAAGTTTAAGTAATCAGATAACCTTTATAGGTGAAATCAGATTACACAAGTAATCAGATTACCCCTTATGGTGTACTCAAATTATATTTTATCATCACTGGAGGAACTTTGATCTATTCTTCTCTGCAGAGTTCTTTTAATTCAGCCACATTAGCAAAGTGCCAAAGCAACTTACATGTTATTTTATTTTTGAGACATTCAGATGTTGACTTACGCTTTGGATAACTTCCCTGCTACATCACTGTGCTGTATTGTTTTATTTTTTCTTATGTTTTGCTTTCTGTTAATGTTGGTGAATAAAAGCCTGGTTAGTCTGCACCTCATCTCCGCCTCGAGCCTCCTATTTTAATCCAGCAGATGGTCTTGATTCAGTTATTAAAGCTCCATCTAGAGGACAGAGGCAGCAGCTACAGTTTATACATTAATGGGGTTGTTTTTCAGGAGCTGGGCTCAGGCCCTTAGTTCTAGTGAAAGGAACTCTTAACGCTTCAGCATACCAAGATAGTTTGTACAATTTAATGCTCTTTGTGGGAAGAGTTTGTGGCTGGCCCCTTCCTGCTCCAACATGACTGCGCACCAGTGCACAAAGCAAGGTCCATATAGACATTTATAAGTGAGTTTGGTGTGGAAGAACTTGACTGTCTGCACAGAGTCTTGACCTGAACTCAATAAAACACCTTTCAGATGAAAATGGGATGTCACTCAAGTTCATTGTTGTCATAAGCAGACAACAATGTAATGGTAAAAAGAAAACTTTGGAGAGCAGTTGTGACTACATGACTACAGGATGCAGTGTGAGTGAGATTGACAGCTGGTAGTGAAAGAGGAGAGACAAGACTTCAAAATACTCTGTCTCTCTTATTGATATACAGAAATTAATTAAGCTATTTGGTGATTAGATTCAGATGGGCCATGACAGTAAAATCGAATCCCAGTGGTGATAAGAATTAGGGAAGTACTTCCCACAGTCTAGACGCTAGTGATGGAGATGAAGATGGAGGTTTGGATGGAGCCTGAGTAACATGAGAGAGGAGGAGGTGGGTTGCAGGGAGGCGTCTGCAAGGGAGAATGACAGATGAGCAGTGAGATTTGAAGCATGCCAAGTGGAGGCTGATTGGCCTGAAGAAGGCAGGCAGAAAGATGACTGGACTAGACCTGTGATGTGAGCTTGACCGCATGGGAAAGTGAAGGTGATGCAAAGCATCCAAAACATCCAGGAAGCAGATCGATGTGTGACTACAGATCTTCCTTACTGAACTTACGTATAAGCTTCATTTTATCTGGTAGGACAGTGAAATTGCCATGTCACATTAATGACCCGTCTACAAATTGAACAATTTCAGAGTTCCTCAATGCAAAATTGAGAAGATTTTCAATATCTTATCTACAGTACATAAATCAAAAGATTCAGACAATCTTGAGCAAACTCTGTCCACAAGTGGCAAACCTGAAAATCCATGCATGTGTAGCCGGAGGGGCTACTCGTTTTTCCTTTCTCTTTCGCCCCCACTTGCGTTACTGCTTTCCCTCTCTTTCTCTCTCTCTCTCCTGTGCTTGCTCCCGCTGCGCGTTTACGTCAACTAGGAGCCCACCTGTATATTGATTACAAGGCGGCGTTTACCTGTATAAAGGGAAGCCGGGTTTTCTCGTTGGATTATTTCCTCCCGAGCTTCTGGTGCGATACAGCGGTAGACGCTGGCTTGTTGGTTAAATTACTGAGGCGATCAGGTCGTGTGATTGCTGCAGGTAGGTCCCCCCTTCGATTTCTGATTTCTCCCTAACGTCGGCAATTAGTAGTTATATTTCTGCGGCCCGCTACAGCGCGGCTGTTTTTCTTTCCTTTGCTCCAGCCGTGGTGAGGAGACGCGTGAGTGCATCCGCCGTGCAGTACAGCGCCTCCAAGTTCTGGGGTAAGCAGCTTATTTTATAGCTGCTAGTTTTGTAAATTAAAGAAGATTAAGGTTAGTTTTGCCTTTTTATTTGTAGGGTTTGACTGCTGCCGTGTCCTCTCGGGGACCAACCGCCTGCTCTGCTGCTGTCTTGTCTTGTTGACTTTGTTATATTACAGTTAATCTGCGGCGGCCCAGTTTTCCCTTGTAGCTTGCTTTCCCACGCCCTTTTGGACTATTGTTCGCTCCAGCTTTCGTGGCTGGCCGGGGCGATTCTCGGCCGTATATTGGCCCGGTTATACGAACTGGTACTGCCTTTCCCCTTTCTCCCAGCTGTGGGAAGTTGTGTGAGACCGAGCAGACCAAGGACAATCGGACCCAGCACCAGCTGTGGGCTGGTTCGCCGAGCGAAAGTATTTTTAATCAGTGCTCTGTGGTGTATAACTGGTTGTGTTGTATCACCGACTTTTGTTTTCTTTTAATTGGTTCTTTCTTTTGTTTCGTAGGTTGAGAGCCTGTTTATGTCCCATGTTTTTATCCTTTTTAATGTGTTTATCTCGTGCTTTTATTTCAGCGAACTGAGGATTTACCAGCGGCCGTGGGACCTCAGGTGGTGGGTCGTTTTCCACACTTCTTTTGTTGTACAGCACCAGGTGAATAGACTATAGTAGGTTTTTTTGTGTGGTTCTTTTGGTCCACCGCTGCTGGTAAGTCCCAGTTGTATTTATTTTTATTGTAATTTGGGACACCGTTTTAGATATTCAGTGCGCTGTTGTTTTGTTTTTCATTTTACATTAATAAATAAAATTGTGTTTATATTTGAGTTGGCCTCAGTGTGCATCCCTGAACCTGTGCGAGCGTGGTTTTAGTTATATTTTATTTTTATAGTTGATATTTCCTGGGGGCTAGAATTTTCCCCCCAGGTGGCGTTGTCATTTTTATTATTTCTTTTAGAACCCCGCCGACCACTTGGTCACACATGGACTCAGGAACCCTTCCAGAAATCACTGTATGCAAAAACCGCTAACTGTGCTATCCGCAAATGCAGGTCAAAGCTCTGTCGTGTAGAGATGATGCCATATGGCACCATAATCCAGAAACACCACCATCTTCTTTGGGTCAAAGCCATTTAAAGTTGACTGAGGCAAAGTGGAAAACTGTTCTATAATCAGACAAATTGAAATCTAAAGTTATTTTTGGAAAACATGAACCCCACATCCTTTGGACTAAAGAGGAGAGCGACCATCCAGCTTGTCTTGACTGTGTACATCTGGAAAGCCACCAACAATGCTGAAAGGTAGATACAGGTCATTGTTCATAAACACTGATACAGTTTGAAAAGTTAAGAAAAAGCTAAGTCATGCTCCATAGATGGTGAACAGTTTTAGTAGGTGAGCTGCTCTACCTCCTGAGCCACAGCCACCTACTACTGGGAAGGTTGGTGAGCTGATCCCTGTCTACAAGCCAAATATATTTGGGCAAGATACTTATTCCAGTGTATCCATGTGAGTGTTAGACAGCACTTACATAGAAACAGTATGGGGGGGAAAAAAAAGCCTGTGCCTCCCCTAGACCTGAAAATCACCATTGGTTCTCACCAGCCTTCCAAATAGTAGGTGAGCTGCTCTACCTCCTGAGCCACAGCCACCCCAAGAAAAGCAACTAGCTCTTGCAGCAGCAGGTGAGGTAATGATGAACAGGGATCCATTTCTTGTGGCCAAAGGAGGGATCCACACTGGGAAAACAAGGAGAGATGATATTAGTACTCAGGGAAGCAAGGTACACAAGGAGCAGCTAAAGCATGCCTGATAAGTTGAATGAACTTGTCAGTTCAGCAACGCCAAAGGACCTGAAAGCCCACAGAAGATAACTAAAGTGGATGATGACAGAATTATTTGCATGAGTAAGAAAAACACTCTCATAACATCTAACAAAATCAAGTACACATTCAGGGAATCAGGCTCATCATTGTTCATTTACTGTGGGTGTATACGCTGCTGTTCAGAGAAGGGACATTAAATGACATCTTTATTAAAATACATTAGTTTAGCAACATAGTTGTGTTTATTATTTCAATGGCTTCAACTCTTTCAATATAATTGACAAGAGGTCATGATCACAGTCTGTAGAAAAGAAAAGTTTGCTCTCTTCTTTTTATGTTAGACTGAGGCCAGACTGGACACTACATTGACCCACTATTACTTTCTCCCCTAAGAAGTGGTATTAAACTGTTTAACGTGCTGTTTTTGACATAATGTCATAGAAGAAGAAATTGTCTGCCTCTTTGTGAATTAAAGCACAATTGCATAATACTGCCACAAGATGGTGCCCCCTTCCTTTTTGTTGTGTTAAGCTGGAGCATAAGGTTGTACTACTAAAAGAGATGAATGGGTTAGCAAGCTATGTTGCTAATGTTCCTTTGCACTCTCCGCTAGTCGGGAACATTCCCATAACATTGGCAAATGCAGAGGTGGCAAAAGACCAGGCATTCATAAGTAGCAGTACAGATACCTGTGTAAAATTGGCTCAGCTGGTGGTTTGAGGCATGATATACATCGGGGCACACAGTTAGTGGGTGTTCTCCATCACCACCTAGTGGGCATAAGAGGTGTTCACTCTGCTGACCCACAGCACACCCAAGCTGCAAGTCAAGTGGACCACAGCACAGAATGACCACAGCGCATCTGGTAGTGCAGGGGCCCTCTCATCGCTGTTTACAGCTTTAATTTTTTTCATTTTACTTTTTTTAAAATCCCCTCTCACCCTGCAGGCGGTCTTTTATCCTTCAAGCTCAGGTCTTCTACCAGAGGCCTGGGAGAGACTCCTTGGACTGTGCTCTTCTGGACAGAGAAACACAGTTCAAGCTCTTCTCTCAGCCCTTGGTACTTCTTGAGCTCTTGTGCTCCTTTTACCTGATGTTGCTATCACTTGGTATAGCTACATCTATCACTGTAGTCGTGTTCTTTGTCCGGTTGGTTAGTCACCATCGGTTTGTCCATCTGTCTGGAAGTCATTCTCAACAACCCTAGGGGGTGTGCCTAAGGGTGAGTTTAAAAAATCAATTTTCCGATTAAAATCAATTTTAGCTTAAATAACGTGATATTGATTGATTAAATCCTGAATCGATTTTTAAATATAAATGTATTTTGCCAGAAACCCTAGAATCTCAGGTTAAAGCTCACAAAACCATTTCAACAACCACCAAACAGCTAAAACAGCAAATGAGAGCAAGTAAACAGATTCTCCACAAAGATGTGAACACAGACACAAACACATCCCTCCGTTCACCCGACGACACGTACATATACATGCTGTTGGGTGTTGGAAACCGTCATCTCACAGATTCTGAAGCTGCAGGTTTCGTCAGTCTCCAACCAGAATTCACTGAACCAGCAGCAAAAGAGGATGAAAACTACACTTCTTACTTTGGCTGTTTTGTGATTTTATTGTTTTCGCCACAATAAAATGACACTTCCTGTACAGCCCTCTCTCTCTCTCTCTCTCAGTGTACTTCAAGAGCAGTTTCCCATCTCAAATCTCTGTTTTCTGCATTATTCACTTGCTTATTGCACACCAGTCTTTGTTTACAGCGCTGTAGGCTGCTGTTTTGTTTTGTTTTTTTCCAAAATTGACCTCTGACAAGAAAGCCTAATTTCTGCTGTTCAGTATGAAGAAAACTTTTACAAACTATGCCAAATTGCAAAACACTTAGCTGGGTCTCCAACAAAACATCTGTAAATTTGCTCTCAGCAGCATCAGGTAATGTTCATATGTTGTTTCATGATTTTCTTCGGTTTTTTAACAACTGCTGAATATTTTTAAGTAATATTTTATCTGCTATAAAAAGCCAGGCCAGGGAAATCTCCTTCATGTTTTTCTGTTTTCTCCTCAGTTACTTTGACACAAAGGCTTCTGCTGTGATGCTCACACCTCTGATGAAGTCTCACAAGTGTCAGCTTTGTTTTTATATAAAAATATGGATATGTACTATATTTCTGACTGTCTGATTAAAAATTGAATCAGAATCAAATCAGTTAAAGAAATCAAAATCCAATGTGACTCCAATGTGAAAAGATACAAACAAAAATTTATTCCGCTGCTTGTAAACTGGCCTTTAAAGCAAACATATTCACAGTTTTACTTTACCAAGTCAACACGAATGCAATAAAATAGATTTTAATTTGATTATGCCAGCTAAACATAAGCTTTATCACTTCCACTTTCCCACACTGTCAAGCTGTTTGTGTCATCACTGGTCTAGTCCAATCACCTTCTCCCGGCCTTTTCCAGGCCAATCAGCATTCATGCCACATACTTTATATCTCACTGCGCATCTGTCTTTCTCCTTTGCAGATGCTTTTGTGCGACCCAGCTCCTCCCCATCTCCACCTCTCATCTCTCAAGCCACCTTCATCATCACCATCAGCGTCTAGGCTCGGGTCCTGCTGTAATCCCTTTCACAGCTGGGGTTCCGTTCTGCTGAGACGGGCAAACCGCCAAACATTTATCTATATTTTGTTCATCAATAAATCATGTTTATTCTTTCGAATGATCCGTCCTTACTGAAATGTTTGTATAGTGTTAAACAAGCAAGAGTGAAACATGTTTTAAAAAATATTTGGTAGTTTATTCTAAAAAACTAAAATTACAAATCTGTGCAGCAAAATAAAACTTGACTCATGCAAGAGAAAATCTTTAGCATGTTATAATCAGAATCAGAATCAGAATCAGAAGACTTTATGTATCCCCAAGGGGCAATTAACAAACAACCGAGCAGCATACGTTGAAGATAAGGACAATAAGAACAGGCAATAGGAGTGAAATAATAAATACACAGAATATACAGTATATATAGTTTTAAAATTACACAGTTTTAAAATTAAAGTGACTGAAGGTGAATAAATAACTGCAAGTGACTAAAAGTGAATAAAGTGTCAGTAGTGTAGGAAGCGTGTAGTTTATGTTTATGGGTGTGGGAAATGTTCTTATCGGCTGGAGTTAAAAAGCAGAGTGGCTTTGGGGACAAAGGTGGCTCTACTCCTCTCAGTCCTGCAGGAAATGCAGCGGAGGCTTCGCCCAGAGGGGGTGAAGAATGTGAGAGGAGTCATTGATGATTTTGGCTGCCTGTCTAAGGGCCTGTTGGCTGAAAACCTGTGCCAGAGTTCTGACAGGCAGGCCAATGATTTTTAGAACACACTGATGCAGTGTGCTGCAGTCTGTTCCTGTTCTGAAGGCTGAGGGAGTGGAACCAGCAGGTGATGGAGAAGGTCATGATGCTTTCCAGGTAGGCATAGTAGAAAGTCATCATGATGGGTGTGCTGACTCCAAAGGAGTTGAGTTTCCTAAGGAGGAATAGTCGTTGGTGGCACCTCCTGAGAATCTCCTCTGTGTTGGCAGAGAATTTCAGGAGGTTGTCAAAGATGGTTCCCAGGTATTTATACTCCTCAACTACCTCCACTGGCTTCCCGTAGATGGTGGTGGTGACTGAAGCAGCCAGATCCCTCTTAGGGATGCAACGATACCAATTTTTTCAAACCGATCCGATACCGATACTTGGATCTGAGTACTTGCCGATACCGAGTACAAAAACCGATACTTCTACCACACACAAGTTAAACTTAACCAGTAGTAAAGAAACGACCCCACACAACTCTTTAACACAAACGAAACGTTTACTGAACGTAAGGGCAGAGACAAATACTGTACAACACATCCCTTTTTTAAACTCAAATGATATTCCAATTCCTTAACCAAATGAAATACACTGTATAAATGACATAATTCCCTTTCAAATTATATTAAACAACCCAACTTATGTTATCACCTTTTGGTAAGTGACTCACTAATATACACTCCAAAACACGTTATATAAATCCACTAAACATACAATATTCACACATGGGCCCCACACACACTCACATTCACACTTGTTGCAGGCCTGTTTGTTGCTCACGCCGGACGATGGAGAAAAATCCTCTTCTCCCCAGTAAGAGCACAAAAGTCTGACTTACAGTTCAGCTGATCGGTAGGTCGCCGTTCACCAGTCCCACACTAAATCCACTCCCTGCGGACCCGATGCTGTCTCTGCTACAGCGCGTTAGCGAGTCACTGTCCAGCTCTCCGACAGTCCATAGCGGCTGCCTCCGAGGCGCAGCCAAGCAGTCCGGGCTAGCCTGTAGCCTCGGCGGTCGTAGCTGGAAACACAGCACGGTGGTGCGACCATTGAAACAAAAAGTCACTTCACCCACACTCTGTTGTGAAGCTCTCACACGGTCAGCTTTCTAGCCACACACTCTTTTGTGCTGGTTAACCTCAGTAAAACTAGCCGAGTCTCTCACTTTGGTTCAGCTAACCTCGTGCATCTCCCCATGCAAGGTCCCGTTTTATGCTACCTTCACAGGCCTCCAGAAAATTAGAACTCTGAAAAATATTTTAACTCCCTTCAGAGTTACATACCATAAAATAATACTTTTACGATTAACGTAACAGTTTGATTGCTCTAATTACCTGTATTTACCTTGCGACATATTACAGGGCAAATTATATTCAGGGTAGAGTTACATCACATAACATCAACTGTGAACACCTTATGTTACCGTGGCGTTTAAGTCCATGGGAATTATGAGTATCGGTTCATGGTATCGGTTAACTTTTACGAGTACGAGTACGCACACATTTTACAGTATCGGCACCGATACCCGATACCAGTATCGGTATCGGTGCATCCCTAATCCCTCTGCCTACTGGAGAAGGTCACCACCATCTCTTTGGTTTTGCTCACGTTCAATTCAAGTTTGGAGCTGTCACACCACTCTACAAACTCCTAAAGAGTGGGCCCGTGGTGTTGTGAGGGGCCTGACAGCAGTGACAGGAGAACTGCGTCGTCAGCATATTTAACCAGGTGACAGTTGGGCTGTGTGGATCTGCAGTCATCGGTGTAGAGGATGAAGAGCAGGGGGGAGAGCACACAGCCCTGGGGGGAGCCAGTGGAGGTGGAACGGAGACCGGAAAGAGACTTGTTGACCCAAACTTTCTGAGTCCTGTTGGTCAAAAAGTCCAATATCCACAGGATTAGCTGATCATCCAGGTGAAATCGGGTGCAAAGTTTAGTGGCCAGGATATGAGGCTGCAGAGTGTTGAATGCTGATGAGAAATCAGCAAACAGAAGTCTGGCGGAGGAGTCAGGGAGCTCCAGATGTTTGTGGATGGAGTCCAAGATGAAGATTTTGGCATCATCAACACCTCTGCGTGCACGGTAAGCAAACTGGAGTGGGCCCATCAGGGGGTCAGTTGCTCTTACAATGTGCTGTTTTATGATCTTCTCCATGGCCTTCATCACCAGGAGGTGAGGGCAACAGGACGAAGATCATTCAAAGACTTTGGGTTGTTTCTTTTGGGGATGGGGATGACTGTGGAGTGTTTCCACAGCTGGGGGACGGTGTGACTGTCAACTGAGTGTTGAAATAGAGTCCGGAACACACTTCCTAGTTGCCCTGCACTGTGCCTCAGAACTCGACTGCTGATGTTGTCAGGGCCGGGTGAGCTCCTCTCCCTGGTCCTCCTGAGGGCTCTCACCACGTCCTCAGACCTGAAGGTGAGTGCAGAGCTGCCAGGTTTGAGTGAGGATCTGGACTCCTCAAGCTGGGCCATGTTGTCTGTCTCAAACCTGGTGTAGAAAGCGTTGAGGTCGTCAGGGAGGGAGGAGGGGTTGCTGCCCTCCACCTGGATGGTTCTGGGGGTGGTGACCACAGTATTCACAGAGACCATGGTTTTGAGGCCCTGCCAGGCTGAGTGGAGGTCCCCTTTGGTGAATTGTTTTCAGCTGTGTTTTTATACTCCAGTTTAGCAGTTTTTATGGCCCTCTTCACCTCCCTGTTGACCTCCTTTTTGTCCAGTGCAGAGCCGGTGAAGAAAATCCTCTTTTTTTCATTAAGGATTTCCTTGAGTTCCTTGGTGATCCAAGGTTTGTTGTTGAGGTAGATGGAGACTGTTTTTGAGGGGATAATGTTGTCAACACAGAAGGAGATGTATGATGTCACCGTGTTGACTTGTTCGTCAATGTCATCAGAGGGAGAAAGAAGGCTGTCCCAGTCAGTGGCTTCGAAACATCCTTGTAGGGTGAGGATACTTTCCTCTGTCCACTGCTTGATGTTTTTGGAGACCTTTCTAATCCTCTTGATGACTGGGGTGTAAGCAGGGGCCAGCAGGATGGTGTGGTGGTCTGCTGAGCCGAGAGGGGGGAGGGGTAGGGCTTTAAATGCATCTGGTACAGAGCCATAGCATTTATCCAGAGTCTTCCCCTGACGTGTGCTGCATGAAACATACTGTTGGTATCCTTTAAGCGACTTGTCAGGGGAACAGTGGTTGAAATCACCCAGGATGAACTTGGGAGAGTTTGGTGATAATTGTTCCAGTTTGTACAGTGTTGGTGATGTACTCTGTGGCTTTAGCTGCATCAGCTCTGGGGTGGATGTAAACCAAGATGATGAAAGCTGTGAGAATTCTCTGGGGAGGTAGTAGGGGCGCAGGGAAACAGCCAGAAGCTCGATGTCTGTAGTGCACAGCTTCTCCCTCACAGTGACTGTAGAGCACCAGCTGTTGTTTACATACAGACACACGCCGCCGCCATGTTGCTTCCTGGTGCGTTCGCGGTCTCTGTCCAGATGAAGAGGTGGTGAAAAGCCATCAATGTGCAGCGTGCTGTCGTCGCTGTTGTTTAACCACGATTCCGTGAATGCCAGAACGGAGGCAGTTCTGTACTCGTGCAGGTGGTTGACGCAGGCTTGCAGCTCATCCAGCTTGGAGCAGAGAGACCGCACATTAGCAAGGATAATGGATGGGAGCGCTCGTTGTTTGTGTGTCTCCCTCTTTAGTCTGGCTCTCACCCCATTCTTCTTTAATCCCCTCCTGGTTACCTTGTTATTGTGAGTTTTTCAATTTCCGTGTCCACGGAGTATTTCCTCGGGAAAGTAGTCCGTGGAAGCGGAGCGGAAAAGCCGGAGGCCGGGCTGCAGATGTGGCTGCAGGTGGATGAGGGAGTCCCTGATGTAGGTGAGCCTTGGGGTCATGTCGAGTGTCGAAAACACATCCAAAAAATCACAAAAATGAGGAAAAAGAAAAGAATACAAATATACCGATTAGATGGCGAAATACAACAACGAAAAGAGCATTAAAGTTAGAAAAAGAACGCAAAACTGCTCAGCTGACTGGCCGGTCGAGCAGCGACCCGGAACCCCATACATACATAATACACTAATGTAACATCAGGCATAGAAACTAAAAATAACTACAAAAAAAATAAATAATAATAGGATCATAGATAACGACATCTTTTCATATTTGTACCTAAACAAGTGTTGAAAATGTGTTGTTTTGGTTGTTTGCAAGTTTAATACAAACTTGCTGTATTAATAAATGTACAAAAACTTATTATTTATTTGTTTCAAAATAGTTGAACTAAGCAGTAGGTAGACCCTCCTCCGTCACCTTTAAAGTCATCAGGAAGTTGCTTTTTTTTTTTTTTTTTTTTTTTTTTTTTTTTTTTTTTTTTTATTAACCTGTCCCGTTTGGTTCTTTTGCCATCAGAATTATTGTCTAAAGGCGAAGAAAGATGCCCAACGGATTTACTTTACCAAATTGACCATCCCAGCCTTGCCGTAATGGTCCATTTGATTCACCTTTTATTGTTTATTTTATTTTCACTTGCTGAATACGGGACAGACTTAACTGGGGGAAAGAAAGGGGAGAAAGAAAGAGGGAAAGAAAAACAGCGGGGAAGAGGGACGGGGAAAAAGGGCAAAAAACCAAAAACCAACAGAATAAGCAGACAAAAAAATACATATATCGATCATCTGGATCACCTGTTGAGAAAAAGAGAAAGCAAGCAGAAGAAAACGAGAGTAATAAACAACATCACAATGATCTATGGGAATATGACAGTAAATACTAAATATTAAACATTATTGTGCAGCACGTAAGATCGACAGCGCACAGTGTGCTTTGAGGTAAGAGCCAAAAAGGGTGTAGTTTGTGTGTGATCACCTGTGTGTACACCTGTGAGCATGAACGCGCTTGTTTTTAAAAGGTTCCTTCATGTAATGATCTGCTAGAGGGTGTGGGGGGCCACTGCCCCGTCCTCCAGGGCATGAAGCAGGTATGGAGGAGATCAAAACTCCAGACATCCAGAGGCCCCCAGAACACAAGAGACCAAGGAAGACCAACAGAGGGGCAGCCGCGTCACTATCCAGAAAGAGCTGAGGAGAGTCCCAGATGAGGGGTCACTCAGCAGCCGCGGAGCAGAAGCCAGGGGGGTTGCAGTGACGTGCCCGTGAGCTCCGCCGGCAGCCAGCTGTGCCTGAGTGACCGAGCCCCGGGCCGAGAGGCCGAGGGCACCCCGCCTCCGAAGTGGCCCGAGCGAGCCCCAGGCTCCAGGCCCTGATAAGCAGCCGCCAAGGAGTGAGCCGGTGTGTACCTGGGCGCCCACCCCCGGACACAGAGAACCACCAACGCACCCATGTCTGAGGGCGTCCACCACCGGCAGGGGAAGTGGTGGGGGGAGATAGGCCTCCAAACCTTGGAGGGCCTGAGATGTCCCCAGAGAGGTGGCGTCTGATACCCAACCTGACATATAGACACAGACATACAGGCACACACAGATACAAACATCTATTCCCACCCTCATGCTCTCATAGGCAATTACTCCACACTCAACCAACGCGGAGACAGACATAAAGAGACGCTGTACACACAATCACTCTCCCCAAGCGTACTCTAAGCCCCGGGTCTAGGTACCCTTGCCCCTGGAGGGGGAAACTGCACCCAGACCCAGGTGGTGTTACCCTTTTCCCTGCGGTGGGGAGAAGCAGACCGCCCCGACTCCGCAGCAGCAGGGAGGCCCCACATTCCAGACCCCAGTCGGACGGCCAACTCCTCCTCCTAGCCCCCCCGCTCCAGCAGGCTGCAGAGAACGGGGGTGTGTGAAGACTCCAAACCTCCCTCCACCCGCTCATATGTAGTGTTGATGTATGTGTGTTCTAAGGTGCATTTAAAACCCAGGAGGGCATGAAGCCACCTGCCAGGAAGTTGCTTTTTTAACAGAGAGCTGTGAAAGGTGTTGTGCTTCACTTCTCTTTGAAAAGCCTGAGGTGAGGGTCGCAGAGGTGAATCTTGATGCTAATCTTTCTTTTAAATATAGAAAGAACTGATTCCATATTAGCACCAGTTTGCTATTTTGTTTTTGTGATTCAGACATAGTTGGACTAACTCTGAAGTCAGGAGCTTGACGCCTCAGCATGATGAGCCGTCCACAGAAATACATAGAAGGTAAGAACATTAATGTGGTGGTAAATCAACAGGGAGGAGAAAAATACACTTTTTATGAACAATGCTGTTTTCATACAACGTAATATGTAGTGGAAAATGATCCCTATGTAGCTAAAATATCTTAAGCCTGTATTCAGGGTTTTATCAATTTATGAAAAAAATAAAGTCAGCTGTGTTGATGTCTAATATACATTTCACTAGCTGGGACCACATCCTCTGGACGATGAGCGGAGAGGGATGAGGGAGTATGAACTGGTGCTGCGGTTTGGGGAAGGCCTCGAAGGGGACTGGCGACGGCTCGCGGGCCGGGCAGAACCCCATGGCTAATGAGAGGTGAATGAAGGCAGGGAGGAGGAGAGAAGAGGAGAAGAGAGGGAAAGAAAGGGGAGGAAGGGTGGGGCATGGAAATGAGAACAACGGGTATTGGAGAAGGGGGCATTTATAGTCTGAGGTCGGAAGGGGCGTGAAGGAGGAGTGGTCCCGCTCCTGAAATTCAGATGACATCTCCACTATATCAAGGTTCCCGTTGCACTGATCCAGCTGTGATTCTCACCTCTTTTTAAGTTTTATACCAGACAAAGACTGGGATGCTATTAAGGACCGAAATATCTTTACATCAGTCCTGTGAACTGTGTTTTAAATGTTTAAGTACTTGTGTGTTCACTTTCTGTCTCCTCTAAATCAGGTCAAGCTCTTGACTCTCAACATGCAAAACCTCAGAGTGGCCGTGCTGGTTGTCTGTGTTCTGCTGGTTGCGGCTCTCGTGGTAACTTATCAATGTGAGTTTGTAGTTCTATTCATGTAGCATTATGTAACTTTTCATGTGTCTGGTTTATCATAAATTTAAATGAGAATCAGATTCTTTACAATAACATTGTGATTTATGATTAATAAATCACAATGTTATTTTTTTTTTTTAAATTAATCTACATCATACTTTTATTTTAAAATTCTAAAAGGCTTCAGGACAAATTTTTCCTGTATTTGAATTAAAATAAAAACATTTTTAACAGTAATTTAGCTGTTAATAATGTCCAGTGAGCTATACTATCACCTAATTTCCTGTGACAATAAGTATCAAGTCCTTGCTTCTAGCGCTCTGTCTTAAACAACATATACAGTCAAATTTGTATTTATTAAGGTTAATAAAACCTGTCATAAATGCAAAACGTTTTACTTTACATTAAATTGTTTTTATAGTAATTTATGTTCATATATTTAACTTGTTATTTTTATTTGTAATTTACATGTTACAGTTTTTTCTGATGGCTTAAGCACATTTTTTGTAACTACTGGCTATTTTCGCAAAGCTCTACACACAAATAAGAAAACACTTCACCAAATCAGTAAAACATTGTAGTTTTTTTGCAAAAGCTAATAAACCTGCTTAACTCTCCAAACCTTCATAAAAATGGTATTTTTGTATAAACAGTTAACACAAGCCATCACATTAATAAGCACACAATGCAGCAACTACACACTGATGGTATGAATAAAAAACACATCTGGCTTTTGCTTTCTCTGTGCACAAGGTAGGCTATGTCAGTTTGAGGTCATACTTTTGTCATAGGTCCGTAAACATAGAAGAATCCAAACTTCAAGTACTGGTGTTTATTCACAAACATCAAAACAAACACAAGTGTTTATTTCCAAGTCCAAACAAAATATTAATTTCACTGAGGAAAAAAAAAAAAGATCAGTCTACATCGTGTCGTCTCTCTGGGTCTGGCCACAAAATTTCGTCTACATCACATGCAATGTCCTCTAGTCCAAGGCACCGGAGAAAATTTCTTCTGGAATGGCGTATCCAGGCCTGACATGATGCCTGGTCAATATCCCCACATGCCTCCTCCATTGCCTGTAAAAGGGTTATGCGTTGATGGGGATGATGGTCTTAGACCTTCCAGCGCCAGGCAGAGAAGAACTCTTCAATTGGACTCAAGAATGGAGAGCATGGGGGGAGGTTGAGTACAGTGAAGAGTGGGTGATCTGTAAACCAGTTGCGGACCAAAGCAGCCTTATGGAAACTAACATTGTCCCATATGATAACATATCTGGTCTGCTCTGGTCTCTGAACATTAGTGAGCATGTCATGTAAGATGTCCAGGTATGTAATAATGTGTGCAGTGTTATATGGGCCCAGGGTTGCATGATGGGGAACAACACCATTTTGACTTATAGCTGCACACATAGTTATGTTACCACCACGTTGTCCTGGGACATTGATTATGGCACGGTGTCCAATAATGTTCCTGCCACGTCTCCTTGTCTTAGTGAGGTGAAAACCAGCCTCATCCACAAAAAACTGCTCATGACCCATCTGCCTCTAGCTCCATCACTCTCTAGACAAGGCAAAACAAATTCAGCACAGCAGGCACATGCACAGCACTACAGTATGCACTTCCAGATTCAGTACCAATGATACTATAGCTTACCTGCACATAGTCATATCACAGCTGTTTTACACGTTCACTGTTTCTTTCAAAAGGTACTCTGTAGATTTGTTTCATTCGGATTCTGTTGCGGGCAAGTACACGACCAAATACAGAAATGTTCACATTTTGTATGTTTTGGAAGGTGGTGTCATCCTCAATTATGCGCTGCTGAATTTCGCATAGCCTTAAGGAATTATTTGCAATCACCGTTTTGACTATATGGGTTTCTTGGTCTGCAGTGAACATTCTTCCTCTGCCCCCAGCATCTGGTCATCTAGCAATTCTGTAAAGTAACAATTTCAGTATTTTTACATCTATGGTATTGTTGTGTTCCTCATTAGCATATGGCAGTGCTACAAATCTTAGTGCAGAGTGACTGTACTAACGATTCTCATTTCGAAATGTCCTTATGATGCCTGCTACAGTGTAGCGGCTCAAGTTAGGCTGAACCCGTTGCCCAGCTTCCCTCAGGGTCATTCCATGGTTGATTACATGGTCCACTATTGTAGCTCTGATGTCATCAGAAATTCTATTTCTTACTCTTCTTACCCTTCCTCTTCTCCCTCCTCATCCTCCTCTTGCTCCTCCTTGTCCTCTTCCTCTAACTTCACCTCCTTGTCCTTGTCGTCCTCTTCATCCTACTTCTTCACCTCCACATCCTCTTCCTCGGCCTCCTCTAATTCTCACTCTTCCTGCTCCCTCCATTGTACTCCACACGGACAGCTTACCTGTAGGTTATTTATAGTGCTTAGGCTGATTGCAAAGTGAACTAATTATCTAACACAGTTTTCACATGTGACAGTGTGCCAGACAGTTGGCAAAATAGTGTAAATAATAGCCATAAATGTGTATAGTTTTGCTAGGAGTGTGTTGATCATTTGGAAATTGAGTGTAAAGCAGTGAGTTGTGTTTACAGTTCTGCAAAAAGAGTGCTGTGCAGTGGATTGTACCTACAATTTTGCAAGGTGCGTGTTACAAAATGGCAAACTGAGTGCAAAGCAGTGTTTGTGCTTTTAGTTTTGCAAACTCAGTGAGTGGTTTTGCTATAAGTATTAATAGTTTTAGAAATTGTGCTATAAGAATCACAGTTAGGGTTTAAGCATTCAGAAAAAACTGTAAACAACTTGAGTAGAGTATGTAAAGCTAATACCACAAACATTTAAAGCTGCCTTTCAGAAATACTCAATGAAAAAAAAAAATCTGTATCGTGTATAATAAAATAAATGTGAATAAATATTATGTGCTGCATGTCGACGTCTGAAACTTTTGCCTGTAAGAAACTTAAACTACATAAACAGACTTCATTATTACTCATTCAACTCAGGAGGGGAAAGTAGTGCTCTACTCACACGGTGTGTACTGCAGGTGGGGAAGTTTTGACTTCTATTGAAGACATAATCTGGAGGTGGAAGGAATACTTTGTGGACTTCCTTAATCCCAATGGCATGCCTTTGCTAGAGGAAGCAGAGTCTGGGGAAGAGGGGGATAACTCGCCCATCACTAGGGGCAAGGTTACTGAAGAAGTTAACACTAGAAGTCCCAGAGAAGAGCCATTTGGCTTTTCTACCTATAAAACCCACCGTCGAGCCAAATGGCTGGTAGGCTTTTAGCTAATATCCTTAATCACCTGTGAACAGCTGCTTTTGTTATGTAAATAAGGTGGGGCCATGCTGAACCACTTGGAGTGGTTAGTTTCCTGAGCCACAAGGAAACTTGTGTTTCAGTTTGCCTTAGGGAGAAATCAACACACATGGGTGTATTTCCTTTGTTGCTGAGATTTATTGATAAAACAGTACAAAAAAACAAAAATAAAAAAACAACCATTTGTACACATATTTACAAATAACAATAAAAAGTGAGTGAGTACATTTCAATCACTCACAATCCTGGCACTGCCATGGTATCTGTAGTCTGCATTTACCACATGTGTATCTGTAGCAGTGAACACATCGCACAGTGGCATGATTGTTCTTGCATTTGTGTTTCACCTGACACGTGGCTCTTTTTCCAGGGCTAGGTGTGGAGGGTTGTGTCTGAAGCGACTGTTCTTTTCTTGCCTTCTTCCCAGCCATATGAGAGTTAGCCAACTCTCTTGCAAGCTCCACCAGGAAGTCCACCCGTCTTTCCTGCGTCCCGGTGCATGCTTGATACAGCACATGTGCATTCAGTGCTGCCATGTCAATCATGTTATAGAACACGGCAACTGGCCAGCGCCGTGTTCCTCTGCGGACCGTGTACTCCCGCACCATCTGGTCCATCACATCCACGCCACACTTTGTGGTGTTGTAAAGGGTGACAGTGTTTGGCTTCCTTTTGGTGGTGTTATCAGTCTGAACCACGCTGTGCATGCTGCTAAGAATATAGACTGTCTTCTTCCGTTTGGCCGCATACGCCGTCAGCGTGGCAGCAGAGGTTGAAAACACCTAAGAAATAAGATAAATTGTTATTTCCATAGCACTTTTACACACAATGAAACACATAAACATAGAACCACAAAAGACCCGCAGCCTACCTGAGTGGTGAATTCATTGCGATCTGTGTATCTAGCGGATTGAGGAATTTCCCGGCGAATCTTGTTGACTGTGCCGAGGATGGTGGTTTTCCGTCTAAGAAGTTTTTGCGCAAGTGAAAGCGATGTGAAGAAATTGTCCGTGGTAACATTTCTGCCCTTGTCTAGGAATGGTTCCATCAGCCTCATCACTACATTTTCAGACAGTCTCTCCCCACTGGGACGATTGGGGTCCTTGCCAAGATATGGGAGGACATTGCAAATGTACTTGGATTTTAGGTCGCAGGCCACCCAAAACTTGATCCCAAACTTGTCAGGTTTACTTGCAATATACTGCAGGAAACAGCACCGAGTCTTTGATGGGAAGAGCTGTTCATCAACGGTGATATGTAGACCAGGGTTGTAGCACGTGATGCAGTTGGTGACAAATGATCCCCACACACTGGAAATTGCAGCGAACTTATCAGTCTTTGCTCGATCACTGCGGGTGGACCTGTCATCAAAGCGTAGGTGTTGCATGATGTCTTGGAAGCGGTTACGTGGCATAGTTCCAATGATCTGTGGGTTTCCCAGGTTTGCTGACCAGCAGTCACGTAGTGATGGAACCCTAGCAACCCCCCGCAAGATGACAATTGAAATAAATGCCATTAGTTCAGGGAGGTCCATGAACCAATGAACATCCTCCGTTTGCTGTGCATGTTGAATAGTCCATTCTTGAATGCTATGAAGCATGTCAAGAGTGATGAAACACAGGAAGCTCTGAAGGCGACTCAAGATACTTTTCCTGGCCTTAGCTGTTGGCTCTCCATCTGCAGCGTACGCCTCTATTGGGGTGAAAGGGAGACAGGTCCCCACCTGTTCTTCACGCCACACTGTGCCATCTTTCGCTGTCTCAGTCCCCAAACAAGCTCTCTTTTTAGGTTGAGAAGCAGTCTCCTCATCTGCAGTGTGAACAAATTCAAATTGTGAGCAATGGGAAGGTCAAACGAAATTGCAAATGCATGCATAGATACTAATTATAATTCCAGTATCTCCTCCTCTCTATCGGAATAATGTCCGAAATATCTTACTTACTACATCCACTTACTTGTTTGAAATGAAATAGGAAATGCTATGAAATGAAACCTAACCTGAAGACTGATCAGACACCTCTGAGTCTGAATCCGGCTGAAGTTCTAGGTCTTCTCCATCCGAGTCACAAGGGTTGACTTCACTCAAGATCATTTCCAAGGCCTGCTGAGTGGTGAGTCTTCTCTGCATTTTCTTTCCTTGGAGAGGAGGTTCGTACACCACAGAATTCTTCAGGGCAATGAAGCTGACTGCAGGCTTCCCCAGTCTTATAAACAGTACTTTGGCATAATGACTGAAACCAGCAATACTGAATGAACAATGGGCTGCATATCATTTCCTATTTCATTTCAAACAAGTAAGTGAAAAATACTAAAAAAGCAGGGCAGGATTAGGGTTAGCTACTAACCCTAACTCTAGTTGTATCTTTTTATTTAGGAAGATATTTCATGTCATAGCATTTCCTATTTCATTTCAAACAAGTAAGTGGATGTAGTAAGTAAGATATTTCGGACATTATTCCGATAGAGAGGAGGAGATACTGGAATTATAATTAGTATCTATGCATGCATTTGCAATTTCGTTTGACCTTCCCATTGCTCACAATTTGAATTTGTTCACACTGCAGATGAGGAGACTGCTTCTCAACCTAAAAAGAGAGCTTGTTTGGGGACTGAGACAGCGAAAGATGGCACAGTGTGGCGTGAAGAACAGGTGGGGACCTGTCTCCCTTTCACCCCAATAGAGGCGTACGCTGCAGATGGAGAGCCAACAGCTAAGGCCAGGAAAAGTATCTTGAGTCGCCTTCAGAGCTTCCTGTGTTTCATCACTCTTGACATGCTTCATAGCATTCAAGAATGGACTATTCAACATGCACAGCAAACGGAGGATGTTCATTGGTTCATGGACCTCCCTGAACTAATGGCATTTATTTCAATTGTCATCTTGCGGGGGGTTGCTAGGGTTCCATCACTACGTGACTGCTGGTCAGCAAACCTGGGAAACCCACAGATCATTGGAACTATGCCACGTAACCGCTTCCAAGACATCATGCAACACCTACGCTTTGATGACAGGTCCACCCGCAGTGATCGAGCAAAGACTGATAAGTTCGCTGCAATTTCCAGTGTGTGGGGATCATTTGTCACCAACTGCATCACGTGCTACAACCCTGGTCTACATATCACCGTTGATGAACAGCTCTTCCCATCAAAGACTCGGTGCTGTTTCCTGCAGTATATTGCAAGTAAACCTGACAAGTTTGGGATCAAGTTTTGGGTGGCCTGCGACCTAAAATCCAAGTACATTTGCAATGTCCTCCCATATCTTGGCAAGGACCCCAATCGTCCCAGTGGGGAGAGACTGTCTGAAAATGTAGTGATGAGGCTGATGGAACCATTCCTAGACAAGGGCAGAAATGTTACCACGGACAATTTCTTCACATCGCTTTCACTTGCGCAAAAACTTCTTAGACGGAAAACCACCATCCTCGGCACAGTCAACAAGATTCGCCGGGAAATTCCTCAATCCGCTAGATACACAGATCGCAATGAATTCACCACTCAGGTAGGCTGCGGGTCTTTTGTGGTTCTATGTTTATGTGTTTCATTGTGTGTAAAAGTGCTATGGAAATAACAATTTATCTTATTTCTTAGGTGTTTTCAACCTCTGCTGCCACGCTGACGGCGTATGCGGCCAAACGGAAGAAGACAGTCTATATTCTTAGCAGCATGCACAGCGTGGTTCAGACTGATAACACCACCAAAAGGAAGCCAAACACTGTCACCCTTTACAACACCACAAAGTGTGGCGTGGATGTGATGGACCAGATGGTGCGGGAGTACACGGTCCGCAGAGGAACACGGCGCTGGCCAGTTGCCGTGTTCTATAACATGATTGACATGGCAGCACTGAATGCACATGTGCTGTATCAAGCATGCACCGGGACGCAGGAAAGACGGGTGGACTTCCTGGTGGAGCTTGCAAGAGAGTTGGCTAACTCTCATATGGCTGGGAAGAAGGCAAGAAAAGAACAGTCGCTTCAGACACAACCCTCCACACCTAGCCCTGGAAAAAGAGCCACGTGTCAGGTGAAACACAAATGCAAGAACAATCATGCCACTGTGCGATGTGTTCACTGCTACAGATACACATGTGGTAAATGCAGACTACAGATACCATGGCAGTGCCAGGATTGTGAGTGATTGAAATGTACTCACTCACTTTTTATTATTATCTGTAAATATGTGTACAAATGGTTGTTTTTGTAGAAATTTTGTTTTGTTTTGTTTTTTTTGTACTGTTTTTATCAATAAATCTTTTGGAGATTTATTTTCCTGGATGATTGAGAATGCATCAAGACGAACACAAAATGAAGTTCACAGCTTTTAGCAGTTCCCCCTCCCCACACACAAACAAAGAGGCAGTTGGCTCAGGAATGATTCACACTCCCCCACTCCACTCCACAATTCTCAGGTAACGACCCAATTTACATATGAATTGATGCTAACAAACTAGCCAAGTTAGCTTCCACTTGGCTGACAGAGGGTTAGAAAAGCCTGGGACTTCTAGTGTTAAACAACTCCTTTGTGGCAGGCCCCATGGAGGGGATGAGCTACAGCAGGGGTGTCAAACTCCAGGCCTCGAGGGCCGGTATCCTGCAGGTTTTAGATTTCAATCTGGGTGAACACACCTGAATCAAATGATTAGTTCATTACCAGGCCTCTGGAGAACTTCAACAGATGTTGAGGAGCTCATTTAGCCATTTAAATCAGCTGTGTTGGATCAAGGACACATCTAAAACATGCAGGACACCGGCCCTCGAGGCCTGGAGTTCGACACCTGTGAACTACAGCCCCGAAGTTCCTGAAATGATCTAGATCAGGGGTGTCAAACTCCTGGCCTTGAGGGCCGGTGTCCTGCAGGTTTTAGATATCACCCTGTTTCAACACACCTGATTCAAATGATTAGTTCATTACCAGGATTCTGGAGAACTTTAAGACATGATGAGGAGGTAATTTAGCCATTTAAATCAGCTACATTGGATCAAGGACACATCTAAAACCTGCAGGACACCAGCCCTCGAGGCCTGGAGTTCAACACCTGTAATCTAGATGTTGTAGAGCAGTCTTGGTTGACATGCTTCTGCAATATCGCATAAAGATCTCAGGTGGTGCCACTGGACTGGCAAATTGGGGTATTAGTTCCCATCTTTAGGAAAGGGGTGTGCTCCATCTATAGGGATCACACTCCTGAGCCTCCCAAGGATGTCTACTCACAGGTACTGGAAAGAGTTTGTTCATTAGTTGAACCTCAGATCTAAGAGGAACAATGGGGTTTTCTTCCAGGTCGCAAACTCTGGGCGAGCATGGGTGAGAGTGTGTGGGAGTTTGCCGAACAGGGTTCAATGCTTTGTTCAAGTCCACAAAATACAGTTTGTGGACTTGAACAAGGCATTGAACCACATCCCTCAGGGTATCCTGTCGAGGGGGCTCCAGGATTCTGGGTTGTCTGGACATGTAGGTCTGAAGGAATGGCCCTCCGCTGAAAAAGGGTGGAGCATCCACTCTGGGTCAGGAAGAAGTTGCTGCCCCAAGTGGAGGAGTTTCTTGGGATCTTGTTCACAAGTGAGGGAAGTTTGGAGTGGGAGTGGTCACAGCTGCTGTGATGCTGACACTGACACTGCTGACCTACAGTCACGAGTTCTGGATAGTGACTGAAAGAATGAGATTGTGGATATAAGCAGCAGAAATCAGCTTTCTCTGAAGGGTGGCTGGCCTCTCCCTCACAGACAGGGTGAGGAGATCAGCCATTCGAGACGGGCTCAGAGTAGAGCCGCTACTCCTTCTCGTTAAAAGGAGACAGTTGAGGTGTTTCAGGCATCTGATCAGGACACCCCTTGGGTGAGGTATTCTGGGCATGTCCTACCTGGAGGAGGCCAGTGATTAGACCCAGGACACACTGGGGAGATTATATCTGTTGGCTAACCTGAGAAAGCTTCTGTGTTCCCCTGGATAACCTGGAAGTGGTGGCTGGGGAGAGGGAGATGTGGGTTTCTCTGCATTGGTTGCTGCCCCCACGACCTGGCCTCAAATAAGCAGGCAAGCGGGTGGGCGGACAGACAGACGGACAGACGGACGGACAGGCGGATGGGTGGATGGAGAAGTTGTAAAAACGTGTAACTAATCAACTGTAGATCAATGGTTTATTTGAAAAATTCCATTCAAAATTCAGCAATTTCACCTCTTGTTATAGGCCATATAGCCAGTTGCTTAAAGAAGGCTCAGCAGCGGCTGGATTCCTCCATGTCCTGAGGAAGAATAACCTGGACCAGAAGCTGCTGGCCTTCAACTGCTCCTCAGTGGAGCGCATGCTCTCCTACTGCCAGCCATCACAGGTGACTCCTTGCAATCTGCCCACCACCTGTTTGACCCGCAGCCCTGTGGTCGGTGCCTCAGGTAAATCAGGTCCTACACCTCCAGACTCACAAACAGCTTCTTTCCCTGTGCCATTCAGACTGTCAACAAACACTATTTTCCCATACACCACCCTGCCCACCACCCTCATTAATCTGAGCCATGGTTTGAGTAAAGGATGAGATAAGGGTTACAGGAGCAAGTCTGTGACCCTCATAACCCAGACCACTCACACACGGACTCTATTCAGACCAAGTCTTTACTCATGAGCCCTTTGCAACTCATTCTCTAATGTGTGTGTCTCTTATTATTGCTACTTATTTCTGCTGTCTACTATTTATATTTGATTCTACCACAGTTGGCAGTTCAAATATTTTATTATATAGTTTGAGAAACTGTTTATTTCTCAAACTGAGTCCAAGTTTAGCTCAGATGGATGAGCATGCAATCGTATGGCGCATAGCTGAGAGCGGCTGGTTCGAGTCCGACCCGCGGCCTTTTATTGGACACATTTCACTGCATGTTGTACTTGTATAACTACGCATGTGACAAATAAAGGATCTTGAATCTTATACTTTTTTTCCTACTGCACAATCCATGGAAAATACATTTATAAAATATGTGTTTTAAGGAGCAAGTGTTCACTTAACATTTCAAAATGACAAAAAACACAGAAATGGAACAGAGAGGTGCAGAAAGTTGATTTTTCCAAATTTGGCTCTGGACTAAAAGTCGACCAGCATATCTTCAGTGACCTTCATGATGTTGTAGTTATAGTTTCACAGTTTCAAATGAAAGGAAACTAAAAGTGTTCTTCAAGTCAAATCTTCATGTTTAACATTTATTAGAAAGCTATTTTACATAAAGAACCTTATATTAAAACTAACATATATTTAAAGTCAGTCTTAAGGCTCATCTGTGTACCAAAAGAATTATCTGCAATAATCCAAAGTGATTTTTTTTTCTATGGTTTGTCAAAGCTTGAGTAAAACATGAATTCTACAGAATAAAGGTTTTTTGTCCAGTTCTGATATCAGGATGTCAAAGCCTGGCATGATGAGCCATCCAAGATGAGCTACACAGGAGGTAATAAAATTCATGTGGTGAAAAATCAACTGACAGCTGAAGAAGACGGCACTTTAGTCAAAATGGACTGATCATCAAACAACCACTAATCTGGACAATGCTGCAGGGTATTGCTTTTTGCTGGTATGCAGGGATAACATATTATCTGCACACAAATTAAAGCAAAACTTGAGATCGCGTTCAGTGTATTCGAACATTTAGTACAGCAAAGAAAAAGCAAACAAGGAAAGGAGGGGCTAATTCTTAGATTATGTGATAATTTCACTTGTGGTTTCCTCAGTCACCCATGTTGTTGTCTGGTACACAGTGTGCTCTGTTTCCTGTTTGGTTCATGCAGCTGTGTTTGTCACAGCTATCTGATTTTCCATAAATAAGAGGAAGTGAATGTTTACGGAAAAGTTGTGAAATACTGTGTGCACAAACATCATGGCCAGCTTATGACTTCGTTGTTTTAATTCAGTTGGCACAACTTTATTTCCAAAGAGAGAAAAAAACAAGCTCCAAGACAGATGTATCCAGCATCTAAATTAAGATAAAAATATATATCTACTATTATCTGAGTTTACATGGCAATATTTGCCAAGCCCCTCCTTGTAGTGTTGTTAGTCTCATTAGTTAAGACCTAATTTATAATTAAAGGTTTGCCCTGTTGTTATTATTATAGTTTTATACTTTCAATTTACTGGAGTTGATGGTACACATGTCTGAAAAAGTTGAAGGTAAAATTATTTACTTTTTTTTTATAAAGCAAATTGTTTGTTGGATATAGTGAATTCAATCAAAACTGACTGAATTCACAAAATGTCAGAGGATAGCGGCTGGTTTTAAGATGCCGTTTTTTCAAATATTATACTTTGTAACATTTTCCTGAATGCAAACACAACCTGCGCAAATGTTATTGGTGAATAAAATTAGCACTACAGGCAGAATGAAAATAGAAACTAAAAAAGTACAAAAAAATTGTCCCTGGGTAAACTCCAAATTTATAAACAGTTACTAAAAGTTACTAATTTGTCTGGATTTCAATTTCACATGGTTGAGCTTATGAAAATCACAGAAACAGATAAAAAGATTGAAGTGAGGTGCAAAATTGTAAATAGCCAGTAAGACTGGGAAACTCTTATGTTGCACAATTGGATTAAACTTGGACCAGCGGTGTAATTGAATCTGGTGGCACACAACAATTATTATTATTCGCACTTGTTTATTCTGTTTTGTGTGTTACATTTCCAAGTTCTGAATTCATCTTACTGAAAGACTGTATACATATATTTTGTTTATCCTTTATTTGAACAGAGAGTGAACCTGTTAGTTCAATTTATATTCAAGTGTTTCTTTAGTATTTTCAGACTTTAGTTCTTAGTTCCAGCTTCCACTTAAAATGTTTATATCCTGTGATAATTACAAAAACATATGGACTGACAGATGATTTTTTTTGTGAATATATATATATATATATATATATATATATATATAGATATACAGTAAGAATAGATGTTTTTCTGCTGATTGTCAAAGCATTAGATGTTAATAAATAATAAAGAATTTTTGAAGAAAGTGTTTTTGTGATGCAGCAACAGCGGGACTAACTGAGGTCAGGATGTTGAAGCTTCTGCATGATGAGCGGTTCACAGAGCTACACAGACATTACAAACATTTGTGTGGCGAAAAAAGGGAGATGCTGTCAAATCTGAATAACAAAAGTTTTTGCAGAAACAATATTATCTGCAGCCAAGTTAAAACAAAACTTAGACCACATTGAATCTTTTAACCTTTTAGTGTATTTGGTAATATTTAGTACAACAAAGAAGAAACAAACAAGAAAAGGAGGCGTTAACTCTTAGACTATGTGATAATTTAACGTGTGGTTTCTTCAACCATGTTGTTGTCTGATACACAGTGTGTTCCATTTCCTGTTTGGTTGATGTTGCTACGGCTTCCACAGCTATCTAATTTACCATAAATTAAAGGAGGAGGAGAATGTTTACAGTAAGGCTGTAAAATTATTGTGTACCCAAAGGTATGGCTCACAACTGTGACAAATGCAAAACTTTAACTCAAACGGTTAAGACAGCCTACAAGACAAATATAACTAATAATGTCAATCAGTGTCAAGCCCTGCTTATCGTTACCTACAACTATCTCCTTCAAAAAGAGCTCCTTGTTGACTCTGGTGTAGTACAAACCTAGATCAGCAACTGTGACTCTCCACCAAACCATTAACCACTCATCTTAGCATATCCCTTGCTAGAAAGACAAACCACATATAAGCTGGTCGGAAGAAAGAACTAAAAGTATAAGTTTGTTTTGCCTGTCAAACTGTTTACAATCTTCCCTGCCAACTCAGTCTCTAAATCTGCTGAATGTTGCTTACCTAATCTTTCTCTCATTCCTAAGGAGTGCCGTGGCCTATAGCATCATCCTTATGATTGCGAAATTCACCTCCTGCCTGGAGCACCCAGGGTGGGATATATTAGACAGAAATTGAACAACAGAAGCAGGAAGCAAGACAAATAGGCAACCATAAGCATTTGAGTAAGTTTGACAAGGTCTAAGTTTTGGCTAGACAACTGGGTCAGACCATCTCCACCTCTTGAGGGGTGTTTCCAGTCTGTACTAGTTATTAGTTATAATAAGTGGTCCAAGGTGAACCAGGAACTGTGTCATGGGTAGCCAATGTTCACCAATGGGTTCACCAGTGTACATGGGGAGGGAAAGCTGGCCCATGTGGGTGATCCAATAAAACAACCTGCCAAAAAATGCATGCTGGTTCTGATAACAAGGTTTCTTGGATATGGGTCTGCATAGCTGCAGACCAGTCAGGGTACCCGTGTTAATCCCTATCCACTGCTTAAAGCGCCACCAATGGGCATGTGAATGGTACAGCGGGGTGGCCAGGCCGAGAGAGTGAACCCAAACACGGATACAGTCGGAGGCACTGATTTAAATATGACAACAATGCTTTATTTACATACAATGATTTAATGCTTAGAATACCAAACATGAGCTGTGAGCTATGGTGGATATCAGACTCTAGGAGTGGTGGACATGAACCGGGAGCTAAAGGGGAATCTGGGGTGCAGATTGTGGTTCGGGTGGTGCTCAAAGTCACTGCAAAAGAGGGGGAGAGAGATGTCGGGGAAGTGTCGGTGGTTTGTCACATAAGTGAGTTCTGTTAACTTCTGTGTTTCACAGAAGCGAAAGATCGGTACAAAAACTGGACTCAAGTGCAGGAACCCAGAGCAGAGACAGTGGAACATTTTACAATGTTAACTTGTGAAACTCAAAATTTCAAAGTGTGATAAGGACAAAGGCAACAAAACACAGGCAACAAACTTGACCTGGTGAGGCCTAGTTATCGTGGCTTGGTGGATGTGGATTAAGGGGGGGAATTGGCCCAGAGATACAGACTGGAACGTGGCAGTTAAGCAGTCACATTGAGGAGAGAGGGCATCTGAGTTATGGAGGTAGTAGAGAGGAGCTCTGTAGATGGTGAGTATATTGTATAACTTTTCTTACTTGCAGGTGGATGCAGTAAGTGATGAGGGATGGTTGACGTGAATCCAGAGTGAGCTGAACGGTGTGGAATGGCTTACCTGAGATTTGAAGGTTCCTGATGGTGTGAGGTGGGAGGAGGGCACAGAGTGATATCCAAGATGGGGGTAAGGTATCCTGAGTCCAAGAGAGAAGCTTAAGCTTCAAGCTTAAGTCAAAGTGAGTCCAGGAACTGTGGCAGAAGAAAACAAGGTTAGCAGGGTAAATCACAAAGAGAGCTTGAAACATGCTCTGTGGAAAAACACAGCCACTCACCCGGACCATGACAGTGAGCATCAAAACTGGACCACAGAGCACTGGGAAACATCAAGTGGATGACCAGGTCCATGTGCATCTCTTACCTAGGCGGACACCTGACACCAGGATTCATGTATAATGTATGTAGGAATAAACCAATATTTTCGGCACATAAATTAAAACAAAACTTGAGACCACATTTAGAGTTTTACTATAACAGTGTATTTGGTAACATTAAACCCATAAAGAAGAAACAAACAAGAAAAGGAGGGGCTTACCCTTAGATGATGTGATAACTGTGAGGTTACCGCAGTCAACCATGTTGTCTGATACACATTGTGCCATGCTTCCTGTTTGGTTAATGCAGCTCACAGCTATCTAATTTACGATCAATTGAAGAAGGAAAAATGACTTCAATGTGTTTTAATTCAGCTGTGACAAATAAAAAAAAACTTCAACTCCAAAAGTGAAGATAACCTACAAGACCAATGCATCCAGAATCTAAATTAAGATAAAGTTTTTTAAAAAGATCTAAGACACAGGCCACATGAATCGGCATGGCAACCAATGTCAAGCCCCTGCTTCTAGGGTTCTTTGTTTATCAGTAGTTACGATATTGGCCTATTGTCCTATTCAAGTCAATTCATTTGTATTTTTTAATGTTTATAATATGTTATAAATCTTATTTATTAATTGTTTATTTATATACCTGAAGGAACTTTATATAATAGGGTAAGGAGCCTACAATAATACAAAGACACACTGTGGAAGAGGGCCATGAATTAATAATAACTAATAATTTAGTGCAGAGTGGCATATAAACAAAGACTGAAAAGAGGTGAGTGAAGAAGAAACACTGTGAATCATTGAAAGCCCCCAGCAGTCTAGGGTTATAGCAGCATAACTATGGGAGGGTTCAAGGTCACCTGATCCAGCCTTATCTGCAAGCTTTATCAAAAAGAAAAGATTTAAGCCTAACCTGTCTAAGCCTAACCCCTGAGAGGGTGTCTGTCTCCCAAACTGGGAGCTGGTTCTACATATAAGAGGCTTGAACGCTGAGGGATCTGCCTTCCATTCTACTTTTAAAAACCCTAGGAACCACAAGTAAGCCGGCAGTCTGAGAGTGAAGTTTTCTATTGGGTTGGTATGGTACAATGTACTTTTTTTAAAAAAAAAAATAGGAGTGGCCTGACCATTGGAGACATTGTATGTTAGGAGAAAATCTTTAAATTTGATTCTGGATTTAACGGGGAGCCAATGAAGAGAAGCCAGTATGGGAGAAATATGCTCTCTATTTCTAGCCCTTGCCTGTATTCTTGCTGCAGCATTTTGGATCAACTGAAGGCTTTTCAGGGAGGTTTTAGGACAGCCTGATAATACTGAATTACAATAGCCAATCTTATGAGTAATAAATGCATGAAGTAGTTTTTCAGTGTCACTCTGAGACAGGATGCTACAAATGTAAAATAAATATTGTGCAAGTGCCAGAAAGCAATCCTAAATATTTGTTTAACATGCACATTGAAGGAGTCTTCACAGTGTTGCTGGAGGCCAAGGTAATACATTCCAGATTAACCTCATTTTTATATGAACTTAGAAGCAGGAAATTAGAAATCATCTAGGCCTCTATGTTGTTAAGACATTCCTGCAGTTTAAGTAATTGGTGTGTGTTATCTGTCTTCATAGAGAGATAAAGTTGGGTATCATCTGCATAACAATAAAAATGTATGCTATGCATTTGAATGATACTGCCTGAGGGAAGCAAGTATAATGTAAACAGAATTGGTCGTAGCACAGAACCCTGTGGAACTCCATTATTAACCTTTGTGTGTAAAGAAGACTTCCCATGTACATGACTAACTTAGAGGATATTAGATAGATTTGATTGAAACTACTGTAGCGCAGTAACGTTGGTACCTATGGCATTTTCTAATCGCTGTAATAAAATATTATTGTCTCAAACACTGCACTATGGTCTCTTCAAACAAAGCATTCTTCTGTAGAAGATCAGATAGCTTTTTTTTTACAAATACTCTTTCAAGAACTTTTAAAATAAAAGGAAGGGTGGGGCTTGGTCTATAATTAGCTAAGATAGCTGGGTTTGGTAACTGCTTTTAAATGAATGGTTTAATTACTGCAACTGTGGTACATAGGTCATTAACAGAGATAGATCATATCTCTGTTTGAAGCTTTAATTAATGGTAGTACATTTTTGAGCAGTCTTGTAGGAATGGGATCTAAAAGACACATTGATAGTTTGGAGAAAGGGATTACTGAAATTAACTCAGAAAGATCAATCAGAGAGAAGGAGTCTAAAGTAGTTGTATATAATGATACGTCTGTGAGATGGTTGTTGATGGCTGTAATGAAATTTTTATTTTTATTTATGAAGAAATTTATGAAGGCATTACTATTGAAGGTTAAAAGAATGCTTGGCAAAACAAAGCTCTGACTCTTTGTCAGTCTGACTACAGCGCTGTGGTTTTTAATAGGGCAGCAAACAAAATTTCCAGGCTAAATGAAGATCTTTTACATTAGTGAGATGCCATTTCCTCCCTAGTTTACAAGTTATCTGCTTTAAGTTGCATGTTTGAGAGTTATATCAGGAAGTCAAGTACTTCTGGTTTTCAGGCTCTCATTTTCAGAGGAGCCACAGTATCCAAAGATGTGCATAGTGAGGATGTAACACTATTAACAAGCTAATCAAATCTGTAGGAGCAGACTTCAGGTAGCTGCTCTGTTCTGTGTAGCAACATGGCACTGAAGAAGTCCTCCCGTGGAGGATGTATAACCATAAACTTATTTGCAGGACTTTCAGAAACGCATCTACTGTAATGTTTAAATGTTTTCCCACCTCTGTGTAATCCATTATTGTAACTTTAAATGATACTCCAGAGAGTTGAAGAAGGGATTTTCTTAATACAACACTTTTGTTTGTTGAATATATGTTACTAAAATGCTTTGTAAAAATGTAATTCACAAAATGTTTTGTGCCTATGCTAGTGAGTTGTAAAAGCAGAATTAAAACAGATGCTAGACATGTACTAAAGAATGTGGTTGAATTGCTAATTTTTAATCTGATGTATTTTTTTTTTTTAAAGTTTAGTGAATCTAAAATGCTATAGATTTGCATTAAATTTCTTAAACAGTTCTTTGAGCTCAAAAATACCACAGAAAAAGTCACAAACCTTGAAGTTTGGTGTAAAACTGCAATATCACAGAAGAATGGGATACTCCTATACTATACTATAAAACTGGATTAAACTTAGACCATCAGTGCAATTTGATATGTAGGCACACAACCATTATTACCCAGCTTTTCTTATTCCGTTTTTTTTTTTTTTTCCCAAAACATTTATTACGTTTTTAAAGAAAGTTGGGAACAAAACTTAGAGTAAAGTGCCATTATTACTAAATCATATTTTGTTGTTTTAAATCATATTAACTAAAATGGACCACCAGAGCTTAGCTGACCTTGATGATACTGAAAATAATTAGTTTTATAATTTTAAATGAAAGACAAATGAAATTGTTATTGAAATGTGGAGTGTAGATAAAGTGCAGTGAGAGAAATCTTAATAATTGTCAAACACATTTAATGTCCTTGTAGCTGCATAAAGCTACACTGTGAAGTAGTAAAGTAGTAAATAGTAAACAAGCAAGACAGAAATGTGTTTTCATAAACATTTGAAAGTTTATTGTGAAAAACTAAAATTCAAAATTTCTGCCAAAAATCAAAACACAACTTGATTCATGCACAAGAAAATGTTTAGCATGTTATATTACACTAATATCCAACAAACTAAGCCAGAAAGGCATAAAAGTTCCTAACATAACATTTATTCTTATTGTTAAATATACAGTAACTGGTCTTCTGTTCCACTTTGTTATATTTTATTGTTGTGTTTAAGGTAAATAAACACAAATATTGATGTTTTAATGATAATATTTGTCATACTTGTAGCTTAACAAACTGAAATTAGTTTTCATACAGCTCATTAGTGTTGAACAGGTTTTTTAACTGCTGTTTGAAAAGCTTCGTTGCCGAAATAATTTGTTCTGCTCTAGTATCTATTTGAATTTGTCTTGAAATAGATGAGCTGTGCTGTAGATAGACCCTCCTCCTCATCCTTTAAAGTCATCAGGAAGTTTGTTTTTTTTTAACAGAGAGCTGTGAAAGGTGTTGTGCTTCACTTCTCTTTGAAAAGCCTGAGGTGAGGGTCGCAGAGGTGAATCTTGATGCTAAATTTTCAGTAAATATTGAAGGAATTGATTAAAATAATTAGTTTGTTGTTTTTTTATTGTGATTCAGACACAGTTGGACTAACTCTGAAGTCAGGAGCTTGAAGCCTCAGCATGATGAACCGTCCACAGAAATACATAGAAGGTAAGAACATTAATGTGGTGGTAAATCAACAGGGAGGAGAAAATACACACTTTTTGTGAACAATGCTGTTTTCATACAACGTAACGTGTTCTGAAATTAAACAATATTCTTTTGGGTAAAATATCTTAAGCCTGTTTTCTGGGTTTTATCATACGAAAATATGAAAAACCTCATTTATGAAGAAAAAAATAAGAAAGGCAACCATGTTGTTCTGTAATATGCAGTGTTTCATGTTTCCCGTTGGTCTAATCCAGCTGTGGTTCTCACCTATTTTAAACTTTTGTACTAGACAAACACTGAAATGACATTAAGCAGTGTAATATCTTTGCATCTGTCCTCAGATGCACTAGAGTTAGAACTATTTATTAAATGTTTATGTACTTGTGTGTTCACTTTCTGTCTCCTCTAAATCAGGTGAAGCTCTTCACTCTCAACACGCAAAATCAAAAAATGCGTTAAAGCTCAGAGTGGCCGTGCTGGTTGTCTGTGTTCTCCTGGTATCGGCTCTTGTGGTAACTTATCTCTGTGAGTTTGTAGTTTTATTCATGTAGCTTTACTTAAATAAGTGTCTGATTTACCATAAATTTATTAACAATCAGAATATTTACTATAAAATTGTGAAGGAAAAACTTTTGAGTTGTGACCTAAATCATAAATTGGATGGATAGCACAACCACGTATGAATGTGTTTTACTCTGTGGAGGAACTATGCTGCTTTTTAGCACATGATTTTTGTCATAATTAATATGTTATTATTTTTATTTGTACGCTAAGTTAAAAATCATAATTAAACTGTGACTCAGACATTCTTCCTCATGAATCTTGGGCAACACACCCGTAGCCGTCGATGAAAGAAGAATGCCTGGCTAGCTCCTTATTTTTAACACATTAACTTTATCAAATGTTAAGGCCAGCATATATATATAAAATTATATTCAATTAAAAATTAAATATTTAAGTAGCCAAAGATTTTAAGATTAAAAAAGTTACTTTGCTCTCTGGTTATATGCACATATTCTTTACCTGCATGCTACCAAAGCCTGCTCAAATGTGAATAAATCAGCACTACAGGTGAACTGAAATAAGAGGTTCCGGTAACAACAGCCGTCTCATTGGCTGTGGAATCTGCAAAATCAAATGTAGATAAAGAGATAAAGTGAAACAAAAATATTACTAATTGATTTTTGTCTTTTCTTATTTTTATTGTTTTAATAAGTGTTGGAGCTTTTGAAAACCAGGGACATGCTCAGAAACCTTGAGATGAAGCAGGGAACTGTAAAAGCTGATTTCACAGGTAAGAACATGAGACTACACTGTAATTTTGTACTAAACTTTTGTTTGTGACCTCTGGAATTTAATCACATAACACACATTATTATTTATATTATTAAATGTTGCTTAGCATTTTTATCCAACATTTTAATATTTAAGTTATCTTCATTCTCTTAACTGGTCCTGATGAATAATTATTCTTTTTAAGCCTGTTTTTTAATTTGTTTTTTGTTTTTTTAGAGAGACCTCCTGAAATCAAACCATGTAGTACAGTGCAGCCCACATGCCCGGAGCCTGAAGTAAAAATTAGTACGTTATGAATTTTAAACACATTTGTATCTGCAGAAAACAATTGCATAAACATGCATGACCCAAGGACCATCCTCCTGCCTGAAAAATCTATGAAAATCATTTTTTTTTTATAACAGTAACACAACCGTGCAGCCCAATACAAACCACAAGCCCACAACCTCCTGAAATAAACATGAGTAAGTTTTATATTTTGTCTTTGACGTGTTTTTTATCCTCTGATTAAGGAAACAGGATCAAAGGAGCATCCTGCTGCTGCCAAATCAAAAATAGATGATCGTGCTGAAAATTTTGCAAATATTTAAAAAAACTTCATCTCTTCTCTATAACAGTAAAACAATCACACAGCACGATACCGACTACAACCCCACAACTTCCTGATATAACTATGAGTAAGTTTTCTATTTTTTCTTTGATATATTTTTTATCCTCGGGTTAAAGAAACGTTCACAGACTGACACAAACAGTACGTTAGATTGTAACTGCAGCTCAGTTATGAACAGGGATTTCTTCCACCTGACTGAAGTGTTTGATGTAATCTCTTCAAAGATGATTCATGTTATAAATGTGAAGATGGCTGGGAGCAACATGGAGGAAAGTGCTATTACTTCTCCACCAATTCCTCCTCCTGGAATGAGAGCAGAACTGAATGTAGGACTAAAGGGGGAGACCTGGTTAAGATAGACAGCAGTGAGGAGCAGGTATGAAACACTGCTGCAGGTTTATGTTCTCACCCTCTTGTTTCATCATTCCAGAACAGAAAGTTTCACAAAAAAATTTGATCAAATGTTCCTGTTTAGAGATTCTTCCAGACAAAAATTGAATATGAGAGCTATTTCTGGATCGGACTGACAGACTCAGCAGAAGAGGGCAGATGGCTGTGGGTGGACGGCTCACCACTGAATGAAAGGTTTGATTCAGTACATATATATACATATATATATATATATATACATACATACATACATACATACATATATATATACATATATATACATACATACATATATATATATATATATATACATATATATATATATATATATACACACATGCATCAAAACACACTAAGAACAATCAGGCAATCATCTATTAACGGGACTCAGTGACAGTGAGGACGCAAGGAGAAAGCAAAGAGAGAGAAGAAACAACAGGACCAGGACAAAACACAAACCGTGGAAAAAAGGAAACAGATTTTATGACATGCAGTCGTGGCCAAAAAAAAAATTGAACAAATTCTGACTTTGTCCATTTTCAAAATCAAAGTTCAACTTTAACTTTTACAGTTAATGCCCTTTCTGTTCTTCATCCCATAGGTTGACATTTTGGTACTTTACCGAGCCAAATGATTTGCCCGACCAAGATCCTGATGGAGAGGACTGTGTGACGATGGAGCAAATGTTCTGGTTTGATTATTCCTGCAATGGAACTCTTAGAAGTATTTGTGAGAAAACAGCTGTGGCTGTGTGTGTCTAAAATTCAGTTCAGCATAAAAAAAAAAAACAGTGAAGTAAAGGACACATTGAGACAATTTTTCCAAAGCTAATGCTGCAAACATTTAAAGCTTCCATTCAGAAATGTTTAAAGAAAAAAAATTATAGACACTGTTTATAAAGAAATAAATGTGAATGATTATTTTGTGCTTGATTTTCTTATTCATGTATTATGTGCTAAAAGTGTAATGCGACCAGGGAAATTCATTGTTTGTCTTTTTTACAGAAATAATTTCCTGGATAATGTGTTATTGAACTGTCTGCTGCACAGTCTTTTGAAACTAAATATGTTTTGTGTATCTATATTAAAGAAAAGTACTACATCTAAAGACAAATGAGCCTGGAGTCAAAACAAACACTGATGAGGCAGATGGGTGCTGCAGGTCGATATCTGAAAATTTTGCCTGTAAGAAAATTAAATTAAACTACATAAAGAGACTTCAATGTTACTCAGAATAAGTTTTATGTGAATCCAGTTACAATAAAACAAATGTTAAAGCATGCAGCAGAAAAGAAATCTCCTATTCGCCCTTCAGCATTTTTCCAAAACTTTGAAACAGGAAGTTCTCACAATTAGTTATTTTTGAAAAGACTGAAGATAGACAACAGCTCACCATGCCAAGACTTCTTTTTAGAATTTGTGGTCAAGTTTACATACACTCATCACTGGCATGAATATCATGTTAATTTGGGGGCTTTTAATTATTTCTTCAAACTGTTCTTTTTCCAACATGGAACGATTGTACAGCATCCATCTTTAATGACTTTAAAATGAAGAACTGGGTGGATTTTCTCTAATCTACATCAAAGTATGCATTCAGACTCAAATATACACACACATCTCCACTAATATTCGGCTAAATGTTCCTTAGCAAGTTGCACCTCAACCAGATAATTTTGGTATCCATCAACAAGCAACAAAAGAAACCTAGAGATGAAGAGCTGAAACATAAAACTCATCACATGGTCTCTAAAAATCACCTGATTTAAACAAAACTACGATAGTTTGGTACAAGTTGGACAGCACATTGCTGTCAACAATAGGCCACTGAGAGAAATGCTCAAAGCTCCAGGTCTGTTACAACAATAAATGTTTAAAAAGGGGCTTTAATTTACTGATTACAATAAGATGATTAAAAATACTGAAAAATAGCCTGTTTTTTAAAAAGCTTTACAAACTGTAATAGACTGAAGGGACAAAGAAAGAGAGTGGTCTGAAGGGTTCAGTCCAAATATTTCACAAAAATAAAGACTGGAGCTGTCATGGTGTGCTGTGTGGCAGGCAGGATAGGACCCAATTGCAGGAGTCACAGACACAGAATGAAAACTAAAAACAGCAGCTTTAATGCTGAACAAACCTTTTACAAAATACACTTCACAAAAACAAACCAAATCTGAAAATGAAACTAGGAACAAAACTGGACTCAAGAACCAGAAACTAAGAAACACGGAGGAAAAACACACAGCACAATGAGGGTACAACACGACAAAGAGCAAGGAAAACACATGGCTTAAATACACTGATGGATAACAAGGGAATGAGACACAGGAGGAGATGACAGCTGGGAGTAATCAAACATGACAACACCAAGGGGAAGCAAAACTAGCAACACTGACATGAGACAAGGGACCATCAAAGTAAAACAGGAAGTATAAGACAGAGACGCAGATTTGACACTGAACAAAGAGAACACAGTGGCACAGTGACAGGAGTGACAAAAGACATGAGTGACTGGGGAGGCAGAAGGAACATGGAGACAAGAGTAACTAGAGATGGGACATGGGGAAGGCAAAGTAACAGAAACCTAAATCCAAGGTACCAAGAATATAACACACACAGAAAACAAGAGAACCTAAACCATGAATCAACAATCATCAAATAATATAATCACAAAGAATGAAACACAAATACTGGGTCACAGACCTAGTACTGTGACAGGAGCAAATAATGCTTTGATTTTATTGCCCGGGCATTTGAACAGATGTCTGCCAGTGGTGCGTGTCCTGCTGGGAGTGTCAGCAGGGACACAAAGAAAAGGTGCAGGACACCGGCCCTCAAGAAATGGAGTTTGAGATCCGTGATATTAAAAAAATGTGCTTTCTCCTCTCTCTCTCGTGTTGGACTGAGCCCAGACTGAACACCACAGTGACCCACCATCTCATCCTGCCCTAAAAAGTGGTATTAAACAGTTGAACATGCAGTTTTTGACATAACATCACAGAAGACGTAGTGCCTCCTTGTGAATTACAGTTGCAGAATAGTGCCACAAGGTGGTGCTGTCCTCCTTTTTGTTGTGTTAGGCTGGAGCACATATGGGTGTACTACTAACAGAGATTAATAGACAAACAAGCTATGCGAATACTTTTTTTTTTTGCAGGTAGGGGTTGGATTGAACATTCAGCAAACAGTCACAGAACATTCCCTGAATGTCACCTAGCACTCTCCTAGCAAACATACCCATAACACTGGCATTTTATTTTCCAAGAAAACATTTTAATCAAATTCTTGCAATGAAAACTACATCCAGATGAACAGAATCAACCTTTTGGGATTTTAATGAAATGTTCAACAATGTTTGAAAAATCTTTTTCAGATAATGTTCCTGTGAGATATAACATTTTGACTCCTTTGAGAAGAACTGACAGAATCCGCAGAAAGGGCAGATAGTTGTAGATTGATGGCTCACCACTGAACACAAGGTTCAAATACTGTGAAAATTTACCTAATAAATATTAAATAAGACACATTAAAAATATACAAGAACAGTATTTTTGTTAACTTCCCATGGCCCTACAACTGTCTAAACAATAACAACATCGGGATGTTAGAGCCCCCAGTTTCACTAAACTGGACCTCCACCACTTGGTCAGAATCCTAAAAAGTGACGAATGGAAGACTGCCTTCAACACTCACCTAGGTCACTTCGAGTATCTTGTCATGCCATTTGGTTTGACCAATGCACCTGCTGTTTTCAAAGCTCTGGTGAATGATGTTCTGAGGGACTTTAACCATTTCGTTTTTCTCTATCTGGATGGCATTCTCATCTTTTCCAAGACTCACTCTGACCATGTGAACCACATCCGTCTCGTCTTACAGCGCTTTCTGGAAAACTGCGTATTTGTCAAAGGTGAGAAGTGTGATTTCCACATGCAAACAGTTTCTTTCCTGGGCTTCATTGTGGAGAAGGGGCAGCTCCGGGCAGACCCGGCCAAGTTTAGGGCCGTGGTGGAGTGGCCTGAGCCCCAGACTCGGAAAGACTTACAAAGGTTTCTCAGGTTTGCCAATTTTTATAAATGGTTTATTAGGGACTTCAGCAAGGTCATTGGGCCCCTAAATCAACTCACCTTACCTAAAGTTGTTTTTCAGTGGTCACCGTCCACGCAACACACTTTTGATCAACTCAAGCAGCTTTTCTCCTCCACCATCCTGGTCCAGCAAGACCTCAGCAAACCATTTGTGGTGGAAGTGGACGCCTCTGATTCTGGCGTGGAGGCTGTCCTCTCAGAATGCACCAAAGGTAAATTGCATCCATGTGCTTTTATCTCTCAACATCTCTCTTCGTCAGAGCAAAACTATGACATGGGCGATCATGTCAAGTTGGCTCTAGAAGAGTGGAGGCATTGGTTGGAGGGAAATGAGCACCCCATGCTCATCTGGATGGATCATAAGAACCTGACTTGCCCACAAGCTGCCAAGCGCCCGAATGCCCATCAAGTCAGGTGGGCCCTATTTCACCAAATTCAACTTAACTATCACCTACAGACCCGGATCTTGGAATACAAAGCCAGACGCTCTTTCACACCAGTTCCCACCACATCATGAGGCTTCAGAAAAGGAGAAGCCCAATGTGGTGTGATAGAGACACGGCGGGTCCAGCGAGTGTTGTTTTAAGCCATTTTATTTACCGCGACTGTAGCTCACAAGCTGCCAGCCGCACATGCAACACACCACAATACCCAACAACCTCTGCTTCCCCGTGTTTTTAACACGGCGGACGTGATTGCGGATACCGTGCAGGTATGTCCGCATGGCACCGCTGATCACGCCTCACCACACACCCCCATCGCCCGATTGAGGCCAGGGAGCCATCTGGCCGAACCTATTCCCCCAACCGGCTTCCAACCTCGGCAACAGGGCCGTGTCCCTTCCAGAGGCCGCCCACGGCCACCTGGTGAGCCAGCACGACCCTGCAGGCACGGTCATGACCCCCTGCTTACGGGCGGCTGGGCCGGCATCCGTCACTCCGGAGCATCTCGCGCCTCAATCTCGGACCTAGATTGAGCAGGCTCCCCTGGCACGGGGACCTCCATCTCCCCACACAGTTCTTTCACTGCTCCCAGCTGGAGCGGCTCCTCCACGGCTCCCAGCTGGAGCAGATCCTCGTGCACCTCCTCCATTTCCGCCTGGAGTGGCTCCTCCACCTCCAGCGGGCACGGACCCTCTCGCACCTCGTCCACCACTAGCTGGAGCGGCTCCTCCACCGCTCCCGACTGGAGCAGCCCTTCGCACAGCTGCCCCTCTTCCTCCGGCCGGCGTAGACCCTTGCGCGCCTCGTCCGCCTCCTCCGGTTGGAGAGGCTCCTCCACAACTCCCAGCAGGAGCAGCCTTTCACCCGGCTGTTCCCCCTCCTCCGGCAGACGCGGACCCCCGTGCGCCTCGTCCACCACCTCCAGCTGCCGAGGTGCTCCACACAGCTTCTCAACCGCTTCCCCACCGCCAGGTTCCACCGGTGTGGTTGGCAGCAGCGGTGTCAACCAAGCCTGGAGCTGCATCGCCAGCTCCGCGATTCGCCCCAGGTTGCGAATCACGTACACAAGTACGTACCTCTACGAACTGAACCAAAGAAACTAGCCCCTCGGTTCATTGGGCTGTTTGAGATATGGTCTGTCATTAACCCTTTAAAGTCGGTCAGAGCGGGCACGCTCCGTTTTGCGTAACTTTTTTAAAATCCCCATAGAACCGGAACCACATAAGCTAGCGCAATAATTTTTTTTGCATATGAAACCGGAGGAGTTGTACTTACATCTTATGCCATCAGCTTGTCCTAGGTCACAACCTATGGCTGACTGTTTGAACTGTGACAAATGAAAAAACTTTGTGAAGTTTTTTCATTTCAATGTGAAGACAATCTACAAGACTACATACAGCAACCAGAAATAAAGTTTTGGTTGTTTTTGTGTAACAAAAGCAAAGTTGGCAAAAGTATAGACATTCTGTACTTAAGTAAAAGTACAAATACTGCTGTTAAATACTCCAGTAAAAGTTGAAGTAATGATTCAATTTCTTTACTCAAGGAAAATTACAAGCTCTAAAATGTACTCAAAGTAAAAATTAGCTCTTTGGAGGACGTTTCTATTTTTGTCCAAACTAACTGAACTTTGTGCTATATTAACATAATGATAAAATAATATCAGTAGATATGAATGCAAACTTTAGTCTAACCTTCATTTATTCTAATTATACTCAGATTAAATCTAAAGAAAAAGAAGGAAAATAAACACTATATTTATTTTCTATTGCCTACATTGTAGATGGTGTTTTTGCCTCTAAACAGGAAAATGTGTACAGTCTCAGCAAGTGGGGGAGCCCTAAAATTAGTTGTAATGGCTCGGTGTGGGTAAAAGAATCACAAATAACAATTTCTATTGAGAGCTCCAGTAGGTTTCCTTGTTGTACAGGCTGTGATCAGCTGCTCTTTGTGTATGTACACAACAGAATTCGCCAAATTGTAACCAGATGTGTCATGAGTTGTCCTGGCTGATTTCCATTCTCTACACTGACAGTACACTGTTTATGCTGTCTTATTTTCTAGGCTGTATAAAGTTGGTAGGAAGATGAAATTCAGTCAATAAATCTCAGCATCAACAGCTAAAATTCATGTTAGGTTACATCATGAATGTGACCTCCTTTAGCAGTAATGATACCTGTAACAAATGTAACATATTTGCAGCTCTGGAGGCCAGGATTACTGAATTGGAGACTCGGCTTCGCACCCTTCATTCACCCGTAGCTAGCCAGGCCCCTGTAGCTGGTGCAGCCGAAGATAGCATAGGCCCCGCTAGCTGTTCCCCGGCAGACCCCAAGCAGCTGGGGAAAGAGGGCGGCTGGGTGACGGTGAGGAGGAAGCATAGTCCTAAACAGAAGCCCCAGGTACACCACCAACCTGTTCATGTGTCTAACCGTTTTTCCCCACTCGGCGACACACCCACCGAGGGTCAAACACTGGTAATTGGTGATTCTGTTCTCAGACATGTGAAGCTAGAGACACCGGCAACCATAGTCAAATGTCTTCCAGGGGCCAGAGCAGGCGACATTGAGGGAAATTTAAAACTGCTGGCTAAGGGTAAACGTAAATTCAGTAAAATCATAATTCACGTCGGCAGTAATGACACCCGGTTACGCCAATCAGAGGTCACTAAAATCAATATTGAATCGGTGTGTAACTTTGCCAAAACAATGTCGGACTTTGTAGTTTTCTCTGGTCCCCTCCCCAATCAGACCAGGAGTGACATGTTTAGCCGCATGTTCTCCTTAAATTGCTGGCTGTCTGAGTGGTGTCCCAGAAACGATGTGGGCTTCATAGGTAATTGGCAAACCTTCTGGAGGAAACCTGGTCTTGTTAGGAGAGACGGCATCCATCCCACTTTGGATGGAGCAGCTCTCATTTCTAGAAATATGGACAAATTTATTAAACCCCCCAAAATATGACTATCCAGAGTTGGGACCAGGAAGCAGAGTTGCAGTCTTACACGCCTCTCTGCAGCTTCTCTCCTCCTGCTACCCTCCCAAAAACCCATCTCCATTGAGACTGTGTCAGCTCCCAAACAGACAAAAAACAAAACCAAAACCCAGCAATAAACAACTTAAACATAAAAAATCACAAAGAAAGAACAATACAGTATCCACATCTGAACCAAAGAGTAAAACAGTGAAATGTGGATTATTAAATATTAGGTCTCTCTCCTCCAAGTCTCTGTTAGTACATGACTTAATAATTGATCAACAAATCGATTTACTGTGCCTTACAGAAACCTGGTTGCAGCCGGATGAGTATGTTAGTTTAAATGAATCAACACCCCCGAGTCATTCTAACTACCAGAAATCTCGAAGCACAGGCCGAGGGGGCGGTGTGGCAGCAATTTTTCACACCAGCCTATTAATTAACGAAAGACCAAGACAGACTTTTAATTCATTTGAAAGCCTGATGCTTAGCCTTGTTCACCCCAGCTGTAAAACTCAGAAACCAGTCTTACTTGTTATCATCTATCGTCCACCTGGGCCTTACACAGAGTTTCTCTCTGATTTCTCAGACTTTTTATCTGATTTAGTGCTCAGCTCAGATAAAATAATTATTGTGGATGATTTTAACATCCATGTAGATGCTAAAAATGACAGCCTCAACATGGCATTTAATCTGTTATTAGACTCAATTGGCTTCTCTCAAAATGTAAAAGAACCCACCCACCACTTTAATCACACTCTAGATCTTGTTTTAACATATGGCATAGAAACTGAACATTTAACAGTGTTTCCTGAAAACCCTCTGCTGTCTGATCATTTCCTGATAACATTTACATTTACAATAATTGATTACACAGCAGTGGAGAGTAGACTTTATCACAGTAGATGTCTTTCTGAAAGTGCTGTAACTAAGTTTAAGAATATAATCCACCCACTGTTATCATTTTCAATGGCCTGTACCAACATAGAGCAGAGCAGCTATCTGAACGCTACTCCAACAGAGGTCGATTATCTTGTTAAAAATTTTACCTCCTCACTACGTACGACTCTGGATACTGTAGCTCCTGTGAAAACTAAGGCCTCAAATCAGAAGTACCTGACTCCGTGGTATAATTCTCAAACACTTAGCCTAAAGCAGATAACTCGTAAACTGGAGAGGAAATGGTGTGTCACAAATTTAGAGGATCATCATTTAGCCTGGAGAAATAGTTTGCTGCTTTATAAGAAAGCCCTCCGCAAAGCCAGAACATCTTACTATTCATCACTGATTGAAGAAAATAAGAACAACCCCAGGTTTCTCTTCAGCACTGTAGCCAGGCTGACAAAAAGTCAGAGCTCTACTGAGCCAACAATCCCTTTAACGTTAACTAGTAATGACTTCATGAACTTCTTCACAAATAAAATTCTTATCATTAGAGAAAAAATTACCAATAATCATCCCACAGATGTAATATTATGGTAAATTGCCTGTATTTGTATAGCGCTTTACTAGTCCCTAAGGGCCCCAAAGCGCTTTACACATCCAGTCATCCACACAGACATTCACACACTGGTGATGGTAAGCTACATTGTAGCCACAGCCACCCTGGGGCGCACTGACAGAGGCGAGGCTGCCGGACACTGGCGCCACCGGGCCCTCTGACCACCACCAGTAGGCAACGGGTGAAGTGTCTTGCCCAAGGACACAACGACCGAGACTGTCCAAGCCGGGGCTCGAACCGGCAACCTTCCGATTACAAGGCGAACTCCCAACTCTTCAGCCAACCAAAAAGCCATCTCTAGACCCAGCAGTCTTAGCTAATTATAGGCCAATCTCCAACCTTCCTTTCATATCAAAAATCCTTGAAAGAGTAGTTGTCAAACAGCTAACTGATCATCTGCAGAGGAATGGCTTATTTGAAGAGTTTCAGTCAGGTTTCAGAGCTCATCACAGCACAGAAACAGCTTTAGTGAAGGTTACAAATGATCTTCTTATGGCCTCTGACAGTGGACTCATCTCTGTGCTTGTCCTGCTAGACCTCAGTGCAGCGTTCGATACTGTTGACCATAATATCCTATTAGAGCGATTAGAACATGCTGTAGGTATTACAGGTACTGCACTGCAGTGGTTTGTATCATATCTATCTAATAGACTCCAAGCTGTACATGTAAATGGAGAGTCCTCTTCACACACTAAGGTCAATTATGGTGTTCCCCAGGGTTCAGTGCTAGGACCAATTCTGTTTACTTTATACATGCTTCCCCTAGGCAGCATCATTAGAAGACATAGCATAAATTTTCACTGCTACGCAGATGACACGCAACTCTATCTATCCATGAAGCCAGGTAACACACACCAATTAGTTAAACTGCAGGAATATCTTAAAGACATAAAGACCTGGATGGCCGCTAACTTTCTGCTTCTTAATTCAGATAAAACTGAGGTTATTGTACTCGGCCCTGAAAATCTTAGAAATATGGTATCTAACCAGATTCTTACTCTGGATGGCATTACCTTGGCCTCCAGTAACACTGTGAGGAACCTTGGAGTCATTTTTGACCAGGACATGTCCTTCAATGCACATATTAAACAAATATGTAAGACTGCTTTCTTCCATTTGCGCAACATCTCTAAAGTTAGAAATATCCTGTCTCAGAGTGACGCTGAAAAACTAGTTCATGCATTTATTACTTCCAGGCTGGACTACTGTAATTCATTATTATCAGGATGTCCTAAAAACTCGCTGAAAAGCCTTCAGCTGATCCAAAATGCTGCAGCAAGAGTCCTGACAGGGACTAGAAAGAGAGAGCAGATTTCTCCTGTTTTGGCTTCCCTTCATTGGCTTCCTTTTAAATCCAGAACTGAATTCAAAATCCTGCTCCTCACTTACAAGATCTTAAATAATCAGGCCCCATCTTATCTTAAGGACCTTGTAGTACCATATCACCCTATTAGAGCACTTCGCTCTCACACTGCAGGCTTACCTGTTGTTCCTAGAGTATTTAAAAGTAGAATGGGAGGGAGAGCCTTCAGTTTTCAGGCCCCTCTTCTGTGGAACCAGCTTCCAGTTTGGAAGCTGGTTCCACGCCTCTGTCAGTGTGCCCCAGGGTGGCTGTGGCTACAATGTAGCTTGCCATCACCAGTGTGTGAATGTGTGCATGAATGGGTGGATGACTGGATGTGTAAAGCGCTTTGGGGTCCTTAGGGACTAGTAAAGCGCTATAAAAATACAGGCCATTTACCATTTTACCATTTATTCAGGAGACAGACACTATCTCTACTTTCAAGATTAGGCTTAAAACTTTCCTTTTTGCTAAAGCATATAGTTAGGGCTGGACCAGGTGACCCTGAATCCTCCCTTAGTTATGCTGCAATAGACGTAGGCTGCCGGGGATTCCCATGATGCATTGAGTTTTTCCTTTCCAGTCACCTTTCTCACTCAGTATGTGTTAATAGACCTCTCTGCATTGAATCATATCTGTTATTAATCTCTGTCTCTCTTCCACAGCATGTCTTTATTAGGGATGGGTATCGTTTAGGTTTTATCCGATACCAGTACCAAACCGGTACTTTTGAAACGGTGCCGGTGCTTAAACGGTGCTCGAACCGGTGCTTAAAGAATGGAGAACACACACTTTGTCCAAAAACCTCTCATGTTTAGCTGTTTTTTTGAAAAAAGATAACAATGTTAGCCTTTTCTGCAGCTACAGGGCATATATGGCATCACTCTTGGCTGGAAGCAGTGCTTAATCAATGGAAAAAACACCAACTTTGTCCAAAAACCTCTCATGTTTAGCTGTTTCCCACTTTTTCTTTGGTCATTTTAGCCTTTTTGGCCAGGGTGAAGGGAGTATCTGCCATCAAACAAGAAGACAGCCGCATGTAACTACGACGGTGTTTGCTAGTTCACCTTACATGCATTAATTTAATAACGTGTTAGCCTACTCAACGTAAATTACACACGAACAACATTAAGCTACTCACGCAGAGAAGAACGGCTGCTGCTGCCATCATCATCCGTCATCATTTCTGCTACACTGGCCGGGCTAGGGGCCAGGACTCTACTCTTCGGGTTCTTGGGGGATGTTGCTAACTCTGGGTCCGATAACAGGCACCACACCCGCAGTAGATGTGCACGGTGTGAGGTCTCGCAGCAAGCTATCAAATACAGTGCATTTCTCGGCTTTTAACAAAATGCTATACGTCGCCAGGTGTTTCATCAGATTCGAGGAGTTACCTCCTTTGCACAGTGTCACAGTATCACCTTAAAGCATTTGTTGCAGGCTGCTGAGTTTGCATATTTTGCTATGAAGTACAGCCAGACTTTTGACCACTTCGCCTTTGGCATTTTTAATCTGTAGGTCTGCTCTAAAAGAACGTACGTACCTGGGCCCGCCTACTACGCTTGCAAAGGTAAAATGATTGGGTAGAATCCAAAGTGTATGACATCTCAGGAAAAAAAGCACCACCGAAATGTGCGCTGCTTTTCGGTCTGGTTACTACCGTTTATGTCAGAACCGGTGCCATAATGGCACCGGATACCGGTACCCATCCCTAGTCTTTATCCTGTTTTCCTTCTCTTACCCCAACCGGTAAGAGAAGATGGCCGCCCCTCCCTGAGCCTGGTTCTGCCGGAGGTTTCTTCCTGTTAAAAGGGAGTTTTTCCTTCCCACTGTCGCCAAAGTGCTTGCTCATAGGGGGTCATATGATTGTTGGGTTTTTCTCTGTACCTATGAAGCGCCTTGAGGCGACTTTTGTTGTGATTTGGCGCTATATAAATAAAATTGAATTGAATTGAATTGAATCAATCGTAGTAGAGATTAACTCTGAAAATGAAACCATAGCCACTGTACAACTCGCACACTGTTCGTTACTTTAAATCCGTCATAGTACAGCAAACTAACCTGTGTATCCTGCACTAACCTGCAGAGGATTTTCATGAGACCTTTAAATAACAGTTAGTCTACCTCAGTCTGATTTGCAGCATGTTTCATAATCTGAAAAAACATAATGTCACATGTAGAGACCCAATATCTAATTTCAACACATGAGGACTTACAAGTTTTAAATCTGCACTTTATCAAACCCCACTGAGCAATCCTTACCTTTAAATCCAACCTCTCTTCTTCCTCTCCTGTCCTGTCTTTCTTATCTTTCTTGATATCTGAGTGAAGTTGGCTCTTTATTTTCTCATTGTGAAATACAGCAACTCAACCTTTAGCTAGCAACACACTGCGTGACAAACATTTTGTGTGTTGGGCTGATAGAAATATTCCATTTGAAATTACCTGCCACTTAAAAAATTAAATAAAATAAATAAATAAAAATTGTTTTTTGTTTTTTTGTTGTTATTTTTTTGTTTGGGTTTTTTTTCCACAGCCAATGAAGCTGCCCTAATTATTCTGTCTCTGAGTCCTGTGTTTTGGGTCTTACCACACAGCTCACCCTGACAGCTAACACCTCAAACTATCAAGCTTCCATCCAAAAACTGTTTAATTAAAAAAATGTAATAAAATAACAAGAAAAAACAACTGCAGAAAATGAATGGATATTGCTTTGAGCTGTAGATGTGCAGTTTGAGAAACTGTAATAAACAACGTGGTACTTTTTTACCTGCTTTGAGTCTCTTGAAATTAATTCTGTAGTATGTTGAAAATGATAAAAAATATAAATCTATCAAATGTTTTTAAGACACAAATGCACAATAATAAAAACCCTATAAATAGATAAACCGCACAGATGAGCAAGTTATTTAAGCAAATCAAGATCTGAAATGATTCCTGCATTAAATCAGACCAACTACTGCTGGACCAGCAGAACTTAAGTGACCTTGATGATACTGAAACTACACCAGCAGTCAAAAGTTTGGACACGCCTTCTCATTTAATGTTTTTTCCTTTGTTTTTTACTACTTTCTATATTGTAGATACTGTCACGAGTTCAAAATATTGGGGATGGATACATGGAGGAAAACCAAAATAACAACACTGGTCCGGCCGGGTCAAGTCAAACGATAATTTTAATGCACACGTGTGGGAGATGGGACACTGTACGCAGACAGCACCATATCTCTCACCGAAAACCACACAACAATAGTTTTTATGGAAATCAGGGTATTGGAACGCCCCCTCATGCGTAAAGTAGGTACAATACAATCAATGTTGACAACTTTTATCACATTGAAAGAACATCTTCTTCCCGAGGCCAGATCCTTCCCAGTAATCTTCTAACTCTGCTTATGCCCTGGAACAAACAGTCTCTCCTGCAAGCATAATCAAACAGCTACAAGGCCTTGCAAACTATTTAAATATTTGAACTCTCCCCTACACATGAGTTTAACTACTGCTTGTGTGTGTGCGTGTGTGCCTCAACCTCAGCATTCACTCTGTCTATAAGGACAGAGGCCAACTCTGCATGTGTGCAATAACCTAACTGAAACCATACATGTAGTCTGTTGAATAAATGTTCTAATCAAATGCCACTACTCAAAGCTTAATAAAAGAATATAAATGAATAAAGGATAATGATGAATAACATGATATCTGTGTTTTGTAAGCCTGTTCTTTCTATAGCTCAATATCCTTAACACAATAGATTGTTCGGCGCAAGGACTGAACAAAGTTTCCGACCCTCCACCAGTTGACCGAGCCCCCGCTTTAGCAAGCACAAAAATACAATGCATGTATATGAAAAGAATTATCACTGCACCTGTAATAGAAAATGTTAATATGGAATCCTGACAATACCTGTAATACAAGTTGTAACCTAAGGCCGACAGCCTAAAGAAATTCTCTAATGAAGTAACAATTAATGATGATACATAAATGAACTAATGAGTAATTATTGCCAATACACACTACTTAAAGGTTAACAAAAGATATATCTAAATAAAAGATTATAAAATAACATGATGTAAGTGTCTTGTAAGCATGTGCGGCCTTCTACGCTCTACGTCACTTCCCTCAATAGATCAGCCAGACATCCTGCTGACTGTAGCTTTTAACCCTTACTGACATGAGCACAACTCCATAATAAGCACCAAGCGGCAATATGTATAAAGATGATCATGGTTACACCTGCAATGAAAGATTATATGATTTTACCAACACCTGTAAATAGAAGATTAACATGAGGTTATAACAATCACTGTAATACAAACGTTAATGTAATGTCAATAGCTTCAATAAATGCTTTTAATGCAATACTTATTATATGATTCTGATGTAATGATAAAATAACAGTAAAATATCCCTTTTCAATGCATACTAAAGACATCAAATATATGAAGCAAGATATACAGAATTATCAACTTTTCTCTTTGCTACAGAACTCTAAATATGGTTCATATTTCAGAATCCTGAATGTAGACACCCTTTGCTTTGTTGACAGCGCTGCAAACCCTTGGCCTTCTCTCAGTGAGCTTCATGATGTAGTCACTTGAAATGGTTTTCACTTCACAGGTGTGCCTTGTCAGGGTTCATTTGTGTAATGTCTTCTTATAGGAGTCGGGACCATCAGTTGTGTTGTGCAGAAGTCAGCTTGGTACACAGCTGACAGCCCTATTTGACAACTGTTAGAATTTAAATTATGGCAAGAACCAATAAGCTATGTAAAGAGAAACAACAGTCCATCATTACTTTATGAACTGAAGGTCAGTTAGTCCGGAAAATTGCTAAAACTTTGAATGTGTCCCCAAGTGCAGTCACAAAAACCATCAAGCGCTACAATGAAACCATCTCACATGAGGGCCGACCCAGGAAAGGAAGACCAAGAGTCATCTCTGCTGCTGAGGACAAATTCATCTGAGTCACCAATCCCAAGTTAACAGCACCTCAGATTAGAGCCCTGATAAATGCCACACAGAGTTCCAGTAGCAGACACATCTCCACATCAACTGTTTAGAGCAGACTGTGTGAATCAGGCCTTTATGGTCAAACAGCTGCTAAGAAACTACGACTAAGAAAAAGCAACAAGTAGAAGAGATTTGTATGGGTCAAGAAACACAAGGAATGGACATTAGACCAGTGGAATCTGTGCTTTGGTCTGAGTAAGAATTTGAGATCTTTGGTTCCACCCGCCGAGTCTTTGTGCAGCGCAGAAAAGATGAGCGGATGGTCTTTACATGCATGGTGTGATGGTGTGGGGGTACATTGCTGGTGACACTGGGTACGCTGGTACCACACCATCCTGCAGCAACATGCAATCCCACCTGGTTTGCGTTTAGTTGGACCATCATTTAGTTTTTCAACAGGACAACGACCCCAAACACATGTCCAGGCTGTGTAAGGGCTATTTGACCAAAAAGGAGGGTGATGGAGTACTGGACCAGATGGCCTGGCCTCCACAGTCGCCTGACCTAAACCCAACTGAGATGATTTGGGATGAGATGGACCGCAGAGTGAAGGGAAAAGGGCCAACAGGTGCTCAGCATCTCTGGGAACTCCTTCAAGACTGTTTTCCAGTGACTCCACCAAGAGTGTGCAAAGCAGTAATCAAAGGGTGGCTATATTGAAGAATCTAAAATATAAAACATTTTGAGTTACTTCGCACTTTGTTTACTACATAATTCCATGTGTTCATTCATAGTTTGATGCTTTCAGTGAGAATCTACAATGTAAATAATCATAAAAATAAAGAAACACCATTAAATGAGAAAATGTGTTCAAACGTTTGACTGCTAGTGTAAAAAGTTTCATAGTTTTAAAGTTTAAAGCACGGGGTGCAGATAATGTCTAATCCCCACTTTATAAAGTCTAACGGGAAATTCTTTCACTAGAAAACAGTGAACAAAATAATTTACAAATGTTTTTCTGAAAATCCTAAAGAGACAAGCTGGGAAACATTTAAAGTGAGTCTTAATGCTCATCTGTCTTTCATGAAGTTTTATGAAACTGCTATAAATACCACAAAAAGATGATGAACCATCCCCAGAGCTACATATAAGGTATGATATATCAGTGTGGTGCTAAATCAAAGCAGGAATAAAACAATATCTGTGCATAAAACTTGACACATCAGTATGTATGATAACACTTAAACCACGAAAGAAAAAAGTTAGAAGAAAAGAAGGAACCAACTGTTATCAATTATAGGTGATATTTTAATGTGTAGTCACTACAAAATGTCTTGTTTCCTGTGGCTCTGCTTCTCCCATTCGGCGTTGTGAGACACTGCTGTGAGAAAACAGTGAGAGAAACTGTAATTGACAAAAACATTTGACATTCTTGTAGCTGCACAAAGATACAGTGTGTTAGGAATAAATTAGATATTTAGCAAATGCTAAGCAAGACAGAAACATGTTTTCAAAAACAGCCATAAAATGTACTCTTATTGTTAAACATACAGTAACTACTCTCCTGTTCCACTTTATATATTTTCAGCTGAAATGAAATTAATTAGCATGATGATTAATGATGAGATCACAGGTAACAAAAATGATGAGAACAAAGAGTGATTGTAGAGAGTTAGTTAGGACTGACCAACAGCTTTGTTTTGTCTTTTTTTCTGTTTTTATAGAAACATTTCCCATTTTCCATAAAAGATGGAAATTATTGATGTGTTAATAATAGAATTTGTCATGCATGTAGCTAAGCAAATGTTTGAAATGAGTTTTCAAACATTTGTGTTGAACAGGTTTGTTTTTTTTAACTGCTGTTTGAGAAGCTTCTCTGGCGGTAATATTTTTTCTGCTCTAGTATCTCTTTGATTTTGTCTTGAAATAGATGAGCTGCGCTGTAGATAGACCCTCCTCCCCATCCTTTAAAGTCATCAGGAAGGTTTTTTTTTTAACAGAGCTGTGAAAGGTGTTGTGCTTCATTTTTCTTTGAAAAGCCTGAGGTGAGGGTCGCAGAGGTGAATCTTGATGCAGAATTTTCAGTAAATATTGAAGGAATTGATTAAAATAATAAGACACAGTTGGACTAACTCTGAAGTCAGCTGAAGCCTCAGCATGATGAGCCGTCCACAGAAATACATAGAAGGTAAGAACAGTAATGTGGTGGTAAATCAACAGGGAGGAGAAAAACTTTTTACACATTTTTGTGAACAACACTGTCATAGAACGTAACGTGCACTGAAATGAAACAGTACTCTTTTAATTGAAATATCTTAACCTTTTACTTAGAATTTTAAAATATAAATATATTAAAAAGGTAATTTGAAGAAGTCAGCCTTATTGTTATGTAATGTGCAGTTTGTCATGTTTCTCGTTGGTCTAATCCAGCTGTGATTCTTACCTGTTTTAATTTTTTCTTTCATTTTAAACAAGACAAACACATATCTTTACATCTGTCCTCAGATGCACTCGAGTTAGAACTATTTATTAAATGTTTATGTACTTGTGTGTTCACTTTCTGTCTCCTCTAAATCAGGTCAAGCTCTTGATTCTCAACACGCAAAATCAAACAATGTGTTAAAGCTCAGAGTGGCCGTGCTGGTTGTCTGTGTTCTCCTGGTATCGGCTCTCATGGTAACTTATCTCTGTGAGTTTGTAATTTTATTCATGTAGCTTTAATTAAATAAGTGTCTGATCTACTGTAAATTAATTAGCAATCAAAATGTTTATTATAAAATTGTGAAGAAAAACTTAACTTATGACTTTTTAATTCATCTGCATCATATGAAATCCTTTCATTTTAAAATTTAGGCTTCAGGACAAATTTGTCCAGCATTTTAATTAAAAGAAAAATAATTAGTAACAGAAAATCAGCTGTTAACAAAGGCCAGTGAGCTATACTATCACCTGCTTTGCTATGACAATCAGCATCAAATCCTTGGTTCTAGCACTCTACTGTTGCTCTAAGTCAAAATTATATTTATTAAGGTTAATAAAAGCTGTGACCAAATTCATTAACTGGATGAATAGCACGACCACTCATGAATGTGTTTTTAGCACATGATTTTTGCCGTAATTAATATTATTTTATTGTCATTTATTATGTTATTTTATTTGTAAGCTAAGTTAAAAATCATAATTAAACAGTGACTCAAACATTCTTATTCATGAATCTCACGCAACACACCTGCAGCCGTCAGTGGAAGAAGAATGCCTGGCTAGCGTATTATTTTTAACATTAACTTTATTAAATTTTAATATTAGCATATATACAAATTATATTCAATTAAAAAAATCAAATATTTAAAAGCTTCATTTACCTATACAGTCTTATTATAAAAACTTTAGAAGTGGTAGCAATACGCATTCAGGGCAATAGCCAATGATTTTAGGATTAAAAAAGTTACTTTGTTCTCTGGTTATATGCACATATTCTTTACCTGCATGCTACCAAAGCCTGCTCATATGTGAAAAAAATCAAGACTACAGGTGAACTGAAACAAGAGGTTCTGGTAACAAAAATCTTCTCATTGGCTTTAGACTCTGGAAAATCATATTCAGATACAGATGAACAGGTGATGGAGAAACAGGTTTACCTTTTAGGTGAATGAGTTGAAGGGAAGTTATGAACTGTTTCTGAGAGACAAATAACACCAGGATCCTTTTCTAAGTGGCTGACAGCTGGTAACTGTGCAGGGGCGGATCTAGGAAAGCTTTGAAAGGGGGGCTCAAAGAAATACTTTTCTTTCTTATTCTCATTTAAAATGTCTCGTTTTTAATAAATAATTTCCTGAATCTTACAACCAAAGTTTTCATCTGATGTAAAATGTATAGAAATCATACATATACCAACAAGACAGTGTACATCACTGTCACAGCAGCGTTTGTTTTCATTCAAAGGCCGATTTTTTTGTCCCAGTCCAGCCCTCATACCGACCCAGTACTGGTAATTTTTCTTATGCAGATGAGGCATTATTTCTGTACCATTATTTAATTCCAGAGCCTTCAGTTTTCAGGCCCCTCTTCTGTGGAACCAGCTTCCAGTTTGGATTCGGGAGACAGACACTATCTCTACTTTTAAGATTAGGCTTAAAACTTTCCTTTTTGCTAAAGCATATAGTTAGGGCTGGACCAGGTGACCCTGAATCCTCCCTTAGTTATGCTGCAATAGACGTAGGCTGCCGGGGATTCCCATGATGCATTGAGTTTTTCCTTTCCAGTCACCTTTCTCACTCACTATGTGTTAATAGACCTCTCTGCATCGAATCATATCTGTTATTAATCTCTGTCTCTCTTCCACAGCATGTCTTTATCCTGTTTTCCTTCTTCACCCCAACCGGTCGCAGCAGATGGCCCCGCCCCTCCCTGAGCCTGGTTCTGCCGGAGGTTTCTTCCTGTTAAAAGGGAGTTTTTCCTTCCCACTGTCGCCAAAGTGCTTGCTCATAGGGGGTCATATGATTGTTGGGTTTTTCTCTGTATTTATTATTGTGCTATCTACTGTACAATATAAAGCGCCTTGAGGCGACTTTTGTTGTGATTTGGCGCTATATAAATAAAATTGAAATTGAATTGAATTGAATTGAATTAAGTTATTTTTTTTTTGCACTTCTTGACTTGTAAAAGCCTTGTGGAAGAAAAGAAATTGTTTTACTGTTACAATTTAATCTGCAGCTTTAATATTGCACTAATCATATCACATATAGCTTTAAGACGGCATTGAGACATTCAAACATACTGACACCATATTAACCTTTATTACAGGTGCAGTTATAATCATTGTTATATTTTATATCTTTATACACACATTGCATTTCTTTGCTTATAAACGAGTTGAAGCTCGCCCAGGTAATTAAAGATCAAAAGCTTCGTTCGGCGTGAGGTCCGGATGATCCATTGGATAAGTGGCTGGGAGCTGGAGAAAGATCGCACACATGCTTACAAAACACATATGTATCACATATAACCTAGAAACAGGCCTGAGCAGAGGCCTGAATGTATTCAGCAACATGCGGCACTAGAGTTTACTTGACAACAGGTGACAGAAGGGGAGGACCAGTCCATGGGGACCCCAAAGGCCTGAGACCATCGCCTTATTTGGAAGAAGATGCCAGAAAGGGGAACTTCTGTGTCTGCATTTATCTCTTATAATTGATCATTGTCTGTAAAAGAGGCAAATAATGTTCTTGAGATGCAAATTATGAGCTTGTAAATGCAAGAGTGGGCGTTATAATACCCTGATATTATAAAAGCAATCTGAAGTGTATTTTGGGTGGAGATCCATGCTGATGTGCAGTAATTATCTCCCCGCGCGTGTGTTCAAATAAAATCATTGTTTTGACCCAACCCTTCTGGACTATCATTGTTTTGTACTCTTCCTCAATATTTGAATCCGTAACAGTCTATATGACATATTTTATTTCTAAATTCATTAACCGCACAGAGAAGGCATCGTTTAAATATGTTAAATATGTTTCTTTAAGCAAGTTCTTCATGACTGAGCTAAGTGTCCTCTTTTTTGGAAATCAAAATATGGTCACCTTAATTCACACTCATTCAGAAAATAACAAAAAAACAAACATCTGGAAGTAAAAAAGTGCTGATGACTTGAATATGTCAAACTATACTGTTCCAGATTAACAGATTAGAAGATTCGCAGCAAAGATTATCACCTTTAGAAGCAATAACTTCTCATTATTATTAGTCGTATTCGTATATTAGCAGTAGTAGAAGCAGTAGTCTGACGATCAATCTCACTCTGCTCACTAATCTCTCACCACAGTACCACAAGCTGAAGTGTGGAGTTTGACTGGGCCATTGCAACATGTTGATTATTTTCCTTTTCCTTGTTTTGCAGATTTGCTGCTGTGCCTGGGATCATTGTTCTGTCTGCGTTACATTTGACTCTTGAATACTTTAGTATACAGAGAAGTTCATGGTTTAAGGTGCCCAGGTCTTATGGCTGGAAAACAACTTCAAATCACTAACCATCCACTACTGGAATGACAGTTGGTATGAGGTCTTTGTGCTGATATGCTGTGTTGGTTTCCCACAAAGCTGGGCACTGTGTATTATGGTCAAATATCTGCCTAATCTAAAGAAATGCATGAGTTCTCCACCACTGACAGCCACTTATAAGTCTGCACCACACAGCTGTCTACCATACAAGGGGAGGAGAAGTGTTGCACACTTAAATAAAACCTTTGTGGCTTAATGTGTCAGCCTTTGGTGTACAATCTGCAAATATACAGATACAGTCCATCGTCACAGTGGACTGAAATATTTCAAACTCAACAAATACATCTTACAGTAGAATAAATGAAATCAAGATTAAAAGATGATTACAAACATAATGAGGATTACCATACATAATACTGTATTACACGTTTTGTAACCAGTCTCTTAACTCTTGCTAGGCCCACTACATTACAATGAGTGGCCCACTGTGTTTAGCCCTTGTAGACTGCTCATTTCAGGGCATCCTCCCTCTTGTGGTAGAACGGAGGAATAACCATTCTTCCAGTACTACATTTCACTGGAGACTGGGGCACACATTATTTTGTGACAATTAAAGAAAATAATAGTTTAACAATCTGAACACTGTAATGAAATAAAGGAGATGGCTTATTTACATACATGAAACACTCCTTGCCCTTATAGATGGACCTGACCATTTCACACCAAACTTGCCATTGCACACTCCGGACTCATCTTTACAAACGACTTTATTTTTGGTTGCATCCATCATGCAACAGTGCAGTTTCCTACACAGTTACCGTTACCCAATCCACATTTATAATAACACTAAAAAAATGACAAAATGAGAACAGCAGACATTTCAATAAAGCCCATTTTAAGGAATTGAACATTATTTATTGAAGTACTGAGTTTGAGCAATGAACTATTCAGATGGAGCTGCATAGCAGAGTAGAGTCTAACAGTGGCAGGAAGTAGGCAAGGACCCTTTGGAGTCTAGATGCTGGTGGTGGCAGAGATGAAGCAGGTTAATACTTGGATGAGGAACTCATTTTGGCCAGGATAACTTGGAGATGAGATGAAGGCAGGCTTACGGTGGGTAATAGAATGAGTGGATCAGAGTGAAGATGACAGAATTAAGTTACAACATGGGAAAGTAAAAGTTATGTAAAGAATAGACTAACAGCACAAAATCACCCAGGAACGCAGGCAGATGAGTGAATACAGAGCTTCCTTACTGAATGTATGTGTAAGCATCATTACTAATGCAAACTGAGCTAAGTAAAAATGAAGAGTAGATGGCAGCAATGCACATCTGCAACAACCAGTTGTAGAATAACCAGCGTGTCCAGCACAGAGGATAAACCGCAGAGCAGGTTAATGTGGGAAACGTGTGTTGGCATGAATCTCCTCGACAAGTTTAAGTAATCAGATTACTTTTAAAGGTGAAATCAGATTACACAAGTAATCAGATTACCCCTTATGGTGTTCTCAAATTATATTTTATCATCACTGGAGGAACTTTGATCTATTCTTCTCTGCAGAGTTCTTTTAATTCAGCCACATTAGCAAAGTGCCAAAGCAACTTACATGTTTACATGTTTATTTTTGAGACATTCAGATGTTGACTTACACTTTGGATAACTGTCCTGCTACATCACTGTGCTGTATTGTTTTATTTTTTCTTGTATTTTGGTTTCTGTTAATGTTGGTGAATAAAAGCCTGTTTGGTCTGCACCTCATCTCTGCCTCGAGCCTCCTATTTTAATCCAGCAGATGGTCTTGATTCAGTTATTAAAGCTCCATCTAGAGGACAGAGACAGCAGCTACAGTTTGTACATTAATGGGGTTGTTTTTCAGGAGCTGGGCTCGGGCCCTTAGTTCCAGTGAAAGGAACTCTTCGGTATACCAAGATATTTTGTACAATTTAATGCTCTTTGTGGGAAGAGTTTGTGGCTGGCCCCTTCCTGTTCCAACATGACTGCGCACCAGTGCGCAAAGCAAGGTCCATATAGACATTTATAAGTGAGTTTGGTGTGGAAGAACTTGGCTGTCTGCACAGAGTCTTGACAGAGTCTTGTCCTGAACTCAATAAAACACCTTTCAGATGAAAATGGGATGTCACCCAAGTTCATTGTTGTCATAAGCAGACAACAATGTAATGGTAAAAAGAAAACTTTGGAGAGCAGTTGTGACTACATGACTACAGGATGCAGTGTGAGTGAGATTGACAGCTGGTAGTGAAAGAGGAGAGACAAGACTTCAGAATACTCTGTCTCTCTTGAGCTTTCGCTGAGACCACAAGACCAGTAAAGGAAGAAGATGACCTGAAGAAGATAGTGGGTTATCAACCATGCATGCATGTATAGTTGATTAAAATGTAACATTGACAAGTTAAAAGAGAATCCTCTCTGGAAAATGATTATATGGTTTTTGTCTTTTGGGTTTTTCCTGTTTCATTTTGAAGGCTACTTTTCCTTTTTGTTCCTTATCCACTGTGAGGTCATATTTTGAATTTAGCGGCTCTCGATGCCTAATTCCTGGTGATGTCAGTTTTTTGTGTTATGAAGGGGAAAAGAGATGAAGGTTGTGAGTCCTGCAATCAAACTCTGGAGAAGATTGCAGCGCCTGCAGGGCTGTGGTCCTTGTGGTATTTTTATTAATTTACAAAAGAACAGTAGTTTCCATGAAATGTATAAAAATGGATTTTGTGAAAAAGTGTTATTCAAATATGAGGAAGTAGACTGTGGATGAAGTCTCCTCCCCGTTATCATGATTCATGAGAAAGTTGTGAAACATGAAAACAAGGTCCAGTGATTCTTTTGAACAGCCTAAAGAGAAGAGCAAACATAGCTTCAGGAGAAATATCGCCAAATACTTGTGTTTTTCTTCTATTGTCAAAAGCTTCAGTAAAACATAAATCTTTATTAAAATACTTCTATTATTCAGAGACAGCTGGACTAACTCTGAACTCAGGATCTTTAAGTCTGAAACGATGAGCCATTCAGACAGTGGCAATGTGGGGGAAGGTAAAGACGACTTTTCTTTTGTTCTGTATAAAAGCTATTTGAACATAATATGTTTATTCTGGAATAAAAACAGGATCATCTGCACATATCTTAAAATCTATCATCATGCTGCAAGTCTATAGATGATGATATTTACTCTGCACATTTGCAAAATATAAGCATTCAGACTTTGTTAAGTTTTATTGATAGGAGAAAATGCCAAGACAGATATTTAATTGTAAGTTTAAAGTGACTTAGAAAATGATAAAAAGAGGAACGATTGGGGCTTGTGATGTATTCGACATGTGGTTATCCCTTATTTAGCATGTCAGTGTTTCTTTGCAGCTGTGGTCCTCCAACCTGTAACTGCTATAACTCATAAATACTGGATCATTACTAATGAATATTTCAGTGTCCTTTTACCTGTACACAGCTACACATTTTGTGTTATTTAATTAATCCACCCTCTGTCTCCTCTAAATATTCAACAGATGAAGTTTTTGAACCTCAACATGAACAAGTAAACAGAGGGTCAATGGTCACCACAAAAATAGGGGCGGTGGTGGTTGTCTCTGTTCTCCTGGCAACTGCTGTCTTTTTGACGTTCTACTTCTGTGAGTTTGTACACTTTTATTCATAAACTTTATTTAAAAGCAATAAAATTTCTGATCTGCTTTAAATTACCAAAGAAACAGAATTTATCTGTGCTGTTAGCTCACAAATGCACTGGCCATCTTCTGACTTCAGCACTTTATTGCAGCCACAGGAAGTCTGTGAAGAGACGATTTCACACTCATAAAATACAAAATCACGTCTGACATGAAAGATACATGAAAGTCAAGACAATTCACACACACACAAGACATGAAAACATTGGCAAGAGTGTTGGTTTGCAGCTCACGTTTAATTAAAACTAGCAACAAAAATTGTTATTCACAATATAGAATAGAATAGAATAGAATTCAACTTTATTGTCATTGCACATGTCACAGGTACAGGGCAACGAAATGCAGTTTGCATCCATCCAGAAGTGCTTTAGCCATGATATAGATATATTACAATATATATTAGCAATAATATAGATATGTAAGTATATTACAGAAATGGGTCTATTATGGTATGTTATAATGTACACGGTATGAAGTATGTTATGAATATGCTATAACTATAAGTATGTACAGGCTATGAACAGGATATAAATATGAAAAACTATACAGAAATCTGAAATAAAAAAACTATACAGAAATATGAGATATACAGTTATACAGAAATGTGAACTATGCAAGTTATGAACAGTTGTAGGATTAAAAATTATCGTATGTACAGAATGATTATTTACACAGAACTATACAGTAGTGCAGTTAAGATAAGTGAGATATGTGGATAATTTCTACAGAGGCTATATAAAGTGCTAGTGGTTGTGAGTGGTGGTTCAGTCCATGTTATTATTGTGTGTTTGAGGGTACAGTTGTCCATTGTGTGTGTGTGTGTAGGTGGTTGTGGGTGTGTGTATGTTCAGTCCATGAGTTTAATGTGGGTCAGGTGTCAGGAGGCAGAGTTCAGGAGTCTGACAGCTGTGGGGAAGAAGCTGATCCGGTACCTGGTGGTCTTAGTCCGGAGGATCCTGTAGCGCCTCCCAGAGGGCAGGAGGGTGAAGAGTCCATATGATGGGTGACTGGGGTCTTTGGTGATTTTCCCAGCCCTTTTCAGACACCGCTTCCTGTAGATGTCCTTTATGGCAGGAAGTGGTGCTCCGGCGATGCGTTGGGCAGTTTTCACGACCCTATGCAACGCCTTCCGGTCCGAGGCAGAGCAGTTCCTGTACCAGACTGTTATACAGTTGGTCAGGATGCTCTCGATGGTGCAGCGATAGAAGTTCACCAGGATGTCTGAGGACAGGTGGTTCTTCCTCAGAGTCCTCAAGAAGAAGAGGCGCTGGTGAGCCTTCTTGACCAGCTTGGAGCAGTTGGTCGTCCAGATGAGATCCTCGGAGATGTGGACTCCCAGGAACTTGAAGCTGCTCACACGTTCCACAGCCGTCCCCTTAATGTGGATGGGTGGATGTGGGTCAGCATTCCTCCTGTAGTCCACGATGAGCTCCTTAGTCTTCTCGGTGTTAAGCAGCAGGTTGTTTGTGTCGCACCACTCAGCCAGACGATCCACCTCCTCCCTGTAGGCGGTCTCATCGTTGTCACTGATGAGGCCAATCACCATGGTGTCATCTGCAAACTTAATGATGATGTTGGAACCATCAGCAGGTCTGCAGTCGTGGGTGAAGAGGGAATAGAGGAAAGGGCTCAGTGACTCCCTACATTTGTCTTTTTTTATTTAACTCCCGCTGTCATTGTGGTATTTTAAAATGCTGTTTCATCTCCCTGAAGAACACCTACTTCCTCAAAACGTCTTGCTTACCTCATGGCACACCTGTTAAGAACCACTGGGTCAACATACAATAAAGCTTAATGTCATTTGGTGTTAGTGTTGATAAGCTTACAGGTGAATGAGGGATCGCTTGGAATAACTTTTGGTTGCTGCTACATGATCTCAGTTTGAGTCACATCATTTGGAGGCAGACCTGCTGATGCTGCTGCTTCACTCTCTCTGGCTCTTTTTTGAAATTAAAGGATTTCATAGTGTTAAGCTGTGCTGAGTTATTGTGATTGTGTTATATCTAACACTGACTCTGCTTATAGCTAAATCATTCTTAATCTGTTCATTGTGTCTGCGCACATTTCTTTTGACAGAACGTTGCTAATGCAGTTTTTCTGTGTAGGTGACTGTGAGTCCAAGTGCAGGGTGGACATAACCATTTTGCATCATTTGTCTCAATTATGACACATATTACAAGAAAGTTCTTGCTGTGAGGCAGCAATGCTAACCACTACTTGGGCATAATAAAAGTTGGATTGTACCAGCTGAGGTGACACTTAAGTCTATATTAGTGTTTAGAAAAGAACACTTAACTACAAAAGAGGGTGCATGGTTGTGGGTGAACAGCTCATCACTGATAAATAAGTTTCACTGTTGTTAAAATAGTTTTTTATTCCCACAATTAAAAATACCAGTTTTTACTGAAGCAATTATTGTTTGTTTGTTTTTATCTCTTAGGGTGATTTACTGGAACAACAAAGAACCAGACAACTGGTTCCTCATACCAGCAACTGGTATGAGGAAAATCCTGATGGAGAAGTCTGTGACAGGACGGAGGTAAAAGGTGGCGCTCCTGGCCTGAAGTGTTGGTTTGATAAATGGTGCACTATACCTCAAAGAAATAACTTAACTGGACAGTTTGTATTCGGTTTACATCAAGTTCAGCGTACAAAACAATCTAAGTACAGGGTAGAGATAGTGAAATGACACTTTCCAACTCTGATGTCACAAACACTTAAAAGAAACTTCAAGGAAAAAATTAAATAGAAGAGTTGAATAATATAACATGAAAAACCTATCCTAATTGTTTTACCTGCTTAATCAATTAAACTTTGGTGGGGGGAGAATGAGGGGGAGGGGTGTAGTCCCAAGTGTCAGAAGGTGAGCGGAGGAGTACGCCCTCAACAGGTCACCAGTTACATGCCAGATATATTAATATTTTATGTCTTATATGTTTTGTCTTCATTTACATTATTATTATGAGCTGCTGTTCTCGTGCTTTCTCTGAAACAGTTTCCAACCATTTATTTTGTTTTTTTCTATTTTTTTAAGCTTTTGCAAAAACTATTTCCTGGAAAAGTTTGAATGCCACTGATTCACAATTGTGCTTGATGGAAATAAAGACCTCCAGTCTGTTGACTTCTTGTCATTGTGTTTTCAATATTTGAAAATAATGTGGTTACTGATTGTTGTCAGACCTGTTGAATCAAGAAATCACTTAAAGTCATTGACATCTCTCAGTCTGGAAAGGGTTACAAAGCCATTTCTTAGGCTTTGGGACTCCAGTGACCACAGTGAGAGTCATTATACACAAATGAAGAAAACAGTGGGGAACCTTTCAATTAGGGGCCAACTTACCAAAATTACTCCAAGAAGACATCAGCGACTCATGCAGCAGCTCAGAAAAGAAGCCAGAACAAGATCTAAAGAAATCCCGGCCTGTCTGGTCTCAGTTAAAGTCAGAGTTCACAAGTCGACAATAAAAGACTGGACAAAATGAACTGACGAGACAAAGGCCGAATTTTTCACACAGGGCCAAGTATTTGGCACAAAGTTTTAAAAAAAATAAAGTCTTTTTTTAACATGTCCATGTAAAACATAAATTTTGAACCATTTGCAGCATTTTAAATTAGGACACTATTAACTAAAATTTCAATAAGCAAAGATAATTAGAAGTAACTGAGCATGATTTATTGATATACAGAAATTAAGCTATTTGGTGATTAGATTCAGATGGCCCATGACAGCAAAATCGAATCCCAGTGGTGATAAGAATTAGGGAAGTACTTCCCACAGTCTACACGCTAGTGATGGAGATGAAGATGGAGGTTTGGATGGAGCCTGAGTAACATGGGAGAGGAGGAGGTGGGTTGCAGGGAGGTGTCTCCAAGGGAGAGTGACAGATGAGCAGTGAGATTTAAAGAATGCCAAGTGGAGGCTGATTGGCCTGAAGAAGGCAGGCAGAAAGATGATTGGACTAGACCTGTGATGTCAGCTTGACCTGTTTTTGACATAATGTCATAGAAGAAGAAATTGTCTGCCTCTTTGTAAATTAAAGCACAATTGCATAATACTGCCACAAGATGGTGCCCCCTTCCTTTTTGTTGTGTTAAGCTGGAGCATAAGGCTGTACTACTAAAAGAGATTAATGGGTTAGCAAGCTATGTTGCTAATGTTCCTTTGCACTCTCCGCTAGTCGGGAACATTCCCATAACATTGGCAGATGCAGAGGTGGCAAAAGACCAGGCATTCTTTACTTAAGTAGCAGTACAGATACCTGTGTAAAATCGGCTCCGTTGGTGGTTTGAGGCATGATATCAATCAGGGCACACAGTTAGTGGGTGTTCTCCATCGCCACCTAGTGGGGATAAGAGGTGTTCACTCTGCTGACCCACAGCACACCCAAGCTGCAAGTCAAGTCGACCACAGCACAGAACAACCTAAGCGCATCTGGTAGTGCAGGGGCCCTCTCATCGCTGTTTACAGCTTTAAATTTTTTTTTTTTTTTTTTTTTTACTTTTTTAAAATCCCCTCTCACCCTCCAGGCGGTCTTTTATCCTTCAAGCTCAGGTCCTCTACCAGAGGTCTGGGAGAGACTCCTAGGACTGTGCTCTTCTGGACAGAGATAAACAGTTCAAGCTCTTCTCTCAGCCCTTGGTACTTCTTGAGCTCTTGTGCTCCTTTTACCTGATGTTGCTATCACTTGGTATAGCTACATCACTATGGTCGTGTTCTTGTCATGGCTGTGTGCAGGCAGGCACGGAGAAAGGACCCAAAATGCAGGACTCTGGGGCAGACGTGGACTCAAAAACACACAGCTTTATTGCTGGATAGCAACAGAACAGAACTAACCTAAACTGAGAAAATAGAAAATAAACTAAGCAGGCTGGCAGACAGAACACACAGTTAACATGAGGGTTGAAGAGACGTTAACGACGCGACAGAGAACAAAGGAAACACAGGGCTTATATACACATGGCAGTAATCAAGGGATGAGAGACAGGAGGGGAACACACCTGGGAGAAATCAGAGCTGACGAGACAGGGGAAACGTAAACTGAACACACTCACATGAGACGGGGACCTTCAGAATAAAACAGGAAGCACACGACAGACAGAGACACAGACGCAGACTCATAAGCAAGCACAATAACATCACGGACAAACAGAAGACCAAACACAGGCCACCTAAACTAAACATGAGGGCAAGCTAACAAAACCCAAACCAGAAATACTCATCGGCAAAGGAACAGAACACAATTACAATCAAAACAGCATCACCAGAGGATAAGAAATGATCCATAAAGGAAAAACAAACCAAAGCATAAGAAACCCAAAATGCTGGGTCGAACCGACCCAGGACCGTGACAGTACCCCCCCCTCAAGGGCTGGCTCCAGACAGCCCAACAGAAACACAAAAACCGGCCAAAAAACAGAAAACAACCCAACCAGGGCGGGCGGCGGGGGTCCAGGACGGAGGGACAGAGTCCAAACAAACCAAAACCCAGACTGTCAAGAAACACAGACCTAACAAACAGTTCGGGGGGCCGACCCGGAGGCCGACAGTGCAGCAGGCCAAAACAGTTCAGTTCCGGAGGCCGACCGTGCGAAAGGTAGAGGCAGCGGGGCAGGTCCGGAGGCCGGCCGCATGGACGGCAATGGCGGCGACGGACAAACAGTTCCGGGGGGCGGCCGTGCGGACGGCAACGGCGGCGGTGTAGAAATAGTTCCAGGGGCCGACCGCGCGCATGGCGGCGACGGCGGCAGAGCAAGTCCGGAGGCCGGCCACACGGAAGGCAGTGGCGGCGTTCAGGTGGTCGTCCACGCGGAAGGCGGGGGCGGCCACGGAAGTCCGGAGGCCGGCCACGGTGGTGATGATGCCCAACAAGCAGCCTGACAAATCACCGATGACGTCGAGGCGGCAGTTTGGGACCTGAAGGTGGCGTGATCCCTGCAGCACCAGACGAGGCCGAGGCAGAGGCTGGACCAGACGAGGCAGAGGCTGGACCAGACGAGGCAGAGGCTGGACCAGACGAGGCAGAGGCTGGACCAGGCGACGGCGTGGGTGATGCAGCGGATGAGGAGGCCGCTGCAGGCGGCGCTGAAGCAGACGAGGAGGCCGCTGCAGGCGGCGCTGAAGCAGACGAGGAGGAGGCCGCTGCAGGCGGCGCTGAAGCAGACGAGGAGGAGGCCGCTGCAGGCGGCGCTGAAGCAGACGAGGAGGAGGCCGCTGCAGGCGGCGCTGAAGCAGACGAGGAGGAGGCCGCTGCAGGCGGCGCTGAAGCAGACGAGGAGGAGGCCGCTGCAGGCGGCGCTGAAGCAGACGAGGAGGAGGCCGCTGCAGGCGGCGCTGAAGCAGACGAGGAGGAGGCCGCTGCAGGCGGCGTGAATGAAGCTGCTGCTGCTGCAGGCGGCGTGGATGTAGCTGATGAGGAGGCTGCTGCAGGCGGCGCTGAAGCAGCTGATGAGGAAGCTGCTGCAGGCGGCGCTGAAGCAGATGAGGAGGCCGCTGCAGGCGGCGTGAATGAAGCTGCTGCTGCTGCTGCAGGCGGCGTGGATGTAGCTGAGGAGGCTGTTGCAGCTGGCGAGGATGATGAAGCAGGAAGCTGGCTAGGTTCTCCAGAACCTCCAGCTGACGAGGCAGAAGGCTGGACGGGCTCCTCGGGCCCTCCAGCTGACGAGGCAGAAGGCTGGACGGGCTCCTCGGGCCCTCCAGCTGACGAGGCAGAAGGCTGGACGGGCTCCTCGGGCCCCCAGCGAAAACAGTCTCAGAACCAGTGGGCACCGGGGCCCCTGGCACACACAGGGCTGAACCAGTAGACACGTGGGCCTCTGGCAGGAACGGATCAGGACCAGCAGGCACACTGGCCTCTGGCAGGGACGGAACAGAACCAGCAGGCACACTGGCCTCTGGCAAACACATAGCAGACTGCAGCTGCACAGAGCATTGCCTCAGCTCAGGCAGCGACAGCCGGGTGCAGTCCTCAGCTGACTTCTTTATATCCAGGGGGCCAGAGTTAACTGAATGCTGATATTTAACCTCTGGGGAGGCCCCGGAAAGAGTAAAAGTCTCAGAGGTAGCCAGGTCTGGAGGAGCAACAACAGTCGGTGTGGGGCTATTCTCCTCCTGAAAATGAGTAGGTGGAGATGGTGGCTGAGGAGCTGGTGGCTGAGGAGCTGGCAATACAAGAGAGTGCACTGAACTCGACTGAACAGGAGGAGACTGAACTGACTGGAGAACAGGAGGAGACTGAACTGACTGGAGAACAGGAGGAGACTGAACTGACTGGAGAACAGGAGGAGACTGAACTGACTGGAGAACAGGAGGAGACTGAACTGACTGGAGAACAGGAGGAGACTGAACTGACTGGAGAACAGGAGGAGACTGAACTGACTGGAGAACAGGTTGTAGTGGTGGTTGTGGTAAAGGTGGAACTAGTGATTGAGTGACTGACTGAGCAGCAGGGGACTGAACTGGGGACCGCTGGGCAGCTAAGCGAGCTTCTGGCTGGAGAGTTGGTTGCAATGAAAGAGAAGTGGGTGGTGGCATAGGTTCTCCTGAGCCTCCAGAGCACAGTTTACCCTGCTGGATGAGCTCAGAGGAAACAGTTTTCCTTAGATTCTTCTGCTCTAAGTGAACGGGTGAAAGACAGTCTGGACTCAAGGAAGAAACAGGAGGCAGAGATGGCTCAGCTGAGCTGTCAGTGGTGGGAAGAGGAGGCTGCACTAGCTCAAAAGTCTCAGGAAATGCGAGTTTAGCAGCAACAAGCACTTTCCTGGAATTTTCAGTCTCACAGTTGGCCTTCAGTTTATTTGTTATGGTTCTGGGCTCCAAAGGAGCATGAACAAAGTCCTTTAAATTTCCTGAGATGGAACAGCCCCCCTCAGACGGAACAGGAAAAGTGTTTTTCTCACTCACCCCAGCTGGCCGCTCAGGAGTTCCAGAATCCAGCTGAGTTAAGGGGGACTGGCGGCGTGAGCGGCGTTTCCTCCCAGATAAGGGAACAGAAGCGACGGAGGAAACTGGTGATGGTGGAGGGAGGAAAACTTGCTCCTCATCCTCGGACCACATCGCCGCCAAGAAGGAGGCCGGTGAATTGGGCTTGGAACAGCACGCGGAGGGATCCCGCGGCAGAGGTGTGGAAACGCCTCTCCCCCGTGACGGTCGCTGCTGCCTAGCGGGAAGCTCCGTGCCCCACGGCTGCTGCTGCGGTGGCTTCGGGTTAGCAAACTGGGAGCGGGCAAAAGCTGCGAGCTCCCGAGCTTGTAACACCTCCTGGACTTCGTGCAGCTAGTCCATATAGCCCATAAATCCTCTTAGCTGGCGCAGGTGAGGATTTCCCTCCAGGATCGCTTTGATAGCGTTAATCCCAACCGCCATAGCCTTGGTGTCTTTAGTGAGGGAAATCCGCTTCATCAAACCTTGGATGCGGGTGAGATCATACTCCCGGGACGAGTCCGCTGGGTCCTGGTTGTGGTCGCGTCGTTCTGTCATGGCTGTGTGCAGGCAGGCACGGAGAAAGGACCCAAAACGCAGGACTCGGGGGCAGACGTGGACTCAAAAACACACAGCTTTATTGCTGGATAGCAACAGAACAGAACTAACCTAAACTGAGAAAATAGAAAATAAACTAAGCAGGCTGGCAGACAGAATACACAGTTAACATGAGGGTTGAAGAGACGTTAACAACGCGACAGAGAACAAAGGAAACACAGGGCTTATATACACATGGCAGTAATCAAGGGATGAGAGACAGGAGGGGAACACACCTGGGAGAAATCAGAGCTGACGAGACAGGGGAAACGTAAACTGAACACACTCACATGAGACGGGGACCTTCAGAATAAAACAGGAAGCACACGACAGACAGAGACACAGACGCAGACTCATAAGCAAGCACAATAACATCACGGACAAACAGAAGACCAAACACAGGCCACCTAAACTAAACATGAGGGCAAGCTAACAAAACCCAAACCAGAAATACTCATCGGCAAAGGAACAGAACACAATTACAATCAAAACAGCATCACCAGAGGATAAGAAATGATCCATAAAGGAAAAACAAACCAAAGCATAAGAAACCCAAAATGCTGGGTTGAACCGACCCAGGACCGTGACAGTTCTTTGTCCAGTTGGTTAGTCACCATCGGTTTGTCCATCTGTCTGGAAGTCATTCTCAACAACCCTAGGGGGTGTGCCTAAGGGTGGGTTTAAAAAATCAATTTTCCGATTAAAATCAATTTTAGCCTAAATAACGTGATATTGATTCATTAAATCCTGAATCGATTTTTAAATATAAATGTATTTTGCCAGAAACCCTAGAATCTCAGGTTAACGCTCACAAAACCATTTCAACAACCACCAAACAGCAAAAACAGCAAATGAGAGCAAGTAAACAGATTCTCCACAAAGATGTGAACACAGACACAAACACATCCCTCCGTTCACCCGACGACACGTACATATACATGCTGTTGGGTGGTGGAAACCGACATCTCACAGATTCTGAAGCTGCAGGTTTCGTCACTCTCCAACCAGAATTCACTGAACCAGCAGCAAAAGAGGATGAAAACTACACTTCTTACTTTGGCTGTTTTGTGATTTTATTGTTTTCACCACAATAAAATGACACTTCCTGTACAGCCCTCTCTCTCTCTCTCTCTCTCTCTCTCAGTGTACTTCAAGAGCAGTTTCCCATCTCAAATCTCTGTTTTCTGCATTATTCACTTGCTTATTGCACACCAGTCTTTGTTTACAGCGCTGTAGGCTGCTGTTTTGTTTTTGTTTTTTTTCCAAAAATGACCTCTGACAAGGAAGCCTAATTTCTGCTGTTCAGTATGAAGAAAACTTTTACAAACTATGCCAAATTGCAAAACACTTAGCTGGGTCTCCAACAAAACCTCTGTAAATTTGCTCTCAGCAGCATCAGGTAATGTTCATATGTTGTTTCATGGTTTTCTTCAGTTTTTTAACAACTGCAGAATATTTTTAAGTAATATTTTATCTGCTATAAAAAGCCAGGCCAGGAAAATCTCCTTCATGTTTTTCTGTTTTCTCCTCAGTTACTTTGACACAAAGGCATCTGCTGTGATGCTCACACCTCTGATGAAGTCTCACAAGTGTCAGCTTTGTTTTTAGATAAAAATATGGATATGTACTGATAAATGATCAAAATTAGAATATTTCTGACTGTCTGAGTCAAAACTGAATCAGAATCAAATCAGTTAAAGAAATCAAAATCCAATGTGACTCCAATGTGAAAAGATACAACCAAAAATTTATTCCGCAGCTTGTAAACTGGCCTTTAAAGCAAACATATTCACAGTTTTACTTTACCAAGTCAACACAAATGCAATAAAATAAATTTTAGTTTGATTATGCCAGCTAAATATAAGCTTTATCACTTCCACTTTCCCACACTGTCAAGCTGTTTGTGTCATCACTGGTCTAGTCCAATCACCTTCTCCCGGCCTTTTCCAGGCCAATCAGCAGTCATGCCACATACTTTATATCTCACTGCGCATCTGTCTTTGTCCTTTGCAGATGCTTTTGTGCGACCCACCTCCTCCCCATCTCCACCTCTCATCTCTCAAGCTACCTTCATCATCACCATCAGCGTCTAGGCTCCGGGGGGTCCTGCTCTAATCCCTTTCACAGCTGGGGTTCGGTTCTGCTGAGACGGGCAAACCGCCAAACATTTATCTATATTTTGTTCATCAATAAATCATGTTTATTCTTTTGAATGATCTTTCCTTACTGAAATGTTTGTATAGTGTTAAACAAGCAAGAGTGAAACATGTTTTAAAAAATATTTGGCAGTTTATTCTAAAAAACTAAAATTACAAATCTGTGCAGCAAAATAAAACTTGACTCATGCAAGAGAAAATCTTTAGCATGTTATAATCAGAATCAGAATCAGAAGACTTTATTTATCCCCAAGGGGCAATTAACAAACAACCGAGCAGCATGCGTTGAAGATAAGGACAATAAGAACAGGCAATAGGAGTGAAATAATAAATACACAGAATATACAGTATATATAGTTTTAAAATTACACAGTTTTAAAATTAAAGTGACTGAAGGTGAATAAATAACTGCAAGTGACTAAAAGTGAATAAAGTGTCAGTAGTGTAGGAAGCGTGTAGTTTATGTTTCTGGGTGTGGGAAATGTTCTTACCGGCTGGAGTTAAAAAGCAGAGTGGCTTTGGGGACAAAGGTGGCTCTCCTCCTCTCAGTCCTGCAGGAAATGCAGCGGAGGCGTCGCCCAGAGGGGAGCCATTGAAATGCGGGACGAAGAATGTGAGAGGGGTCATTAATAATTTTGGCTGCCTGTCTAAGGGCCTGTTGGCTGAAAACCTGTGCCAGAGTTCTGACAGGCATTCCAATGATTTTATAGCACACTGATGCAGTGTGCTGCAGTCTGTTCCTGTTCTGAAGGCTGAGGGAGTGGAACCAGCAGGTGATGGAGAAGGTCATGATGCTTTCCAGGAAGGCATAGTAGAAAGTCATCATGATGGGTGTGCTGACTCCAAAGGAGTTGAGTTTCCTAAGGAGGTATAGCCGTTGGTGGCACCTCCTGAGAATCTCCTCTGTGTTGGCAGAGAATTTCAGGAGGTTGTCGAAGATGGTTCCCAGGTATTTGTATTCCTCAACTACCTCCACTGGCTTCCCGTGGATGGTGGTGGTGACTGAAGGTCACCACCATCTCTTTGGTTTTGCTCACGTTCAATTCAAGTTTGGAGCTGTCACACCACTCTACAAACTCCTAAAGAGTGGGCCCGTGGTGTTGTGAGGGGCCTGACAGCAGTGACAGGAGAACTGCGTCGTCAGCATATTTAACCAGGTGACAGTTGGGCTGTGTGGATCTGCAGTCATCGGTGTAGAGGATGAAGAGCAGGGGGGAGAGCACACAGCCCTGGGGGGAGCCAGTGGAGGTGGAACGGAGACCGGAAAGAGACTTGTTGACCCAAACTTTCTGAGTCCTGTTGGTCAAAAAGTCCAATATCCACAGGATTAGCTGATCATCCAGGTGAAATCAGGTGCAAAGTTTAGTGGCCAGGATATGAGGCTGCAGAGTGTTGAATGCTGATGAGAAATCAGCAAACAGAAGTCTGGCAGAGGAGTCAGGGAGCTCCAGATGTTTGTGGATGGAGTCCAAGATGAAGATTTTGGCATCATTAACACCTCTGCGTGCACGGTAAGCAAACTGGAGTGGGTCCATCAGGGGGTCAGTTGCTCTTACAACGTGCTGTTTTATGATCTTCTCCATGGCCTTCATCACCAGGGAGGTGAGGGCAACAGGACGAAGATCATTCAAAGACTTTGGGTTGTTTCTTTTGGGGATGGGGATGACTGTGGAGTGTTTCCACAGCTGGGGGACGGTGTGACTGTCAATTGAGTGTTGAAATAGAGTCCGGAACACACTTCCTAGTTGCCCTGCACAGTGCCTCAGAACTCGACTGCTGATGTTATCAGGGCCGGGTGAGCTCCTCTCCCTGGTCCTCCTGAGGGCTCTCACCACATCCTCAGACCTGAAGGTGAGTGCAGAGCTGCCAGGTTTGAGTGAGGATCTGGACTCCTCAAGCTGGGCCATGTTGTCTGTCTCAAACCTGGTGTAGAAAGCGTTGAGGTCATCAGGGAGGGAGGAGGGGTTGCTGCCCTCCACCTGGATGGTTCTGGGGGTGATGACTGCAGTATTCACAGAGGCCATGGTTTTGAGGCCCTGCCAGGCTGAGTGGAGGTCCCCTTTGGTGAATTTTTTTTCAGCTGTGTTTTTATACTCCAGTTTAGGAGTTTTTATGGCCCTCTTCACCTCCCTGTTGACCTCCTTTTTGTCCAGTGCAGAGCCAGTGAAGAAAATCCTCTTTTTTTTATTAAGGATTTCCTTGAGTTCCTTGGTGATCCAAGGTTTGTTGTTGAGAGAGACTGTTTTTGAGGGGATAATGTTGTCAACACAGAAGGAGATGTATGATGTCACTGTGTTGACTTGTTTGTCAATGTCATCAGAGGGAGAAAGAAGGCTGTCCCAGTCAGTGGCTTCGAAACATCCTTGTAGGGTGAGGATACTTTCCTCTGTCCACTGCTTGATGTTTTTGGAGACCTTTCTAATCCTCTTGATGACTGGGTTGTAAGCAGGGGCCAGCAGGATGGTGTGGTGGTCTGCTGAGCCGAGAGGGGGGAGGGGTAGGGCTTTAAATGCATCGGGTACAGAGCCATAGCATTTATCCAGAGTCTTCCCCTGACGTGTGCTGCATGAAACATACTGTTGGTATCCTTTAAGCGACTTGTCAGGGGAACAGTGGTTGAAATCACCCAGGATGAACTTGGGAGAGTCCGGTGATAATTGTTCCAGTTTGTACAGAGTGTTGGTGATGTACTCTGTGGCTTTAGCTGCATCAGCTCTGGGGTGGATGTAAACCAAGATGATGAAAGCTGTGGGAATTCTCTGGGGAGGTAGTAGGGGCGCAGGGAAACAGCCAGAAGCTCGATGTCTGTAGTGCACAGCTTCTCCCTCACAGTGACTGTAGAGCACCAGCTGTTGTTTACATACAGACACACGCCGCCGCCATGTTGCTTCCCGGTGCGTTCGCGGTCTCTGTCCAGACGAAGAGGTGGTGAAAAGCCATCAATGTGCAGCGTGCTGTCGTCGCTGTTGTTTAACCACGATTCCGTGAATGCCAGAACGGAGGCAGTTCTGTACTCATGCAGGGGGTTGACGCAGGCTTGCAGCTCATCCAGCTTGGAGCAGAGAGACCGCACATTAGCAAGGATAATGGATGGGAGCGCTCGTTGTTTGTGTGTTTCCCTCTTTAGTCTGGCTCTCACCCCACTCTTCTTTAATCCCTTCCTGGTTACCTTGTTATTGTGAGTTTTTCGATTTCCGTGTCCACGGAGTATTTCCTCGGGAAAGTAGTCCGTGGAAGCGGAACGGAAAAGCCGGAGGCCGGGCTGCATCTGCGGCTGCAGGTGGATGAGGGAGTCCCTGGTGTAGGTGAGCCTTGGGGTCATGTCGAGTGTCGAAAACAAGTCCAAAAAATCACAAAAATGAGGAAAAAGAAAAGAATACAAATATACCGATTAGACGGCGAAATACAACAACGAAAAGAGCATTAAAGTTAGAAAAAGGATGCAAAACTGCTCAGCTGACTGGCCGGTCAACTGCACGAGCAGCAACCCGGAACCCCATACATACATAATACACTAATGTAACATCAGGCATAGAAACTAAAAATAACTACCAAAAGAAAAACAAAATAGGATCACAGATAACGAAATTTTTTCATATTTGTACCTAAACAAGTGTTGAAAATGTGGGGTTTTTTTGTTGTATTAATAAATGTGCAAAAGCGTATTATTTATTATTTATTTGTTTCAAAATAGTTGAACTAAGCAGTAGATAGACCCTCCTCCCTGACCTTTAAAGTCATCAGGAAGTTGCTTTTTTAACAGAGAGCTGTGAAAGGTGTTGTGCTTCACTTCTCTTTGAAAAACCTGAAGTGAGGGTCGCAGAGGTGAATCTTGATGCTAATCTTTCTTTTAAATATAGAAGGAACTGATTCCATATTAGCACCAGTTTGCTGTTTTGTTTTTGTGATTCAGACATAGTTGGACTAACTCTGAAGTCAGGAGCTTGACGCCTCAGCATGATGAGCCGTCCACAGAAATACATAGAAGGTAAGAACATTAATGTGGTGGTAAATCAACAGGGAGGAGAAAAATACACTTTTTATGAACAATGCTGTTTTCATACAACGTAATATGTAGTGGAAAATGATCCCTATGTAGCTAAAATATCTTAAGCCTGTATTCAGGGTTTTATCAATTTATGAAAAAAATAAAGTCAGCTGTGTTGATGTCTAATATACATTTCACTAGCTGGGATCACATCCTCTGGACGATGAGCGGAGAGGGATGAGGGAGTATGAACTGGTGCTGCGGTTTGGGGAAGGCCTCGAAGGGGACTGGCGACGGCTCGCGGGCCGGGAGGAACCCCATGGCTAATGAGAGGTGAATGAAGGCAGGGAGGAGGAGAGAAGAGGAGAAGAGAGGGAAAGAAAGGGGAGGAAGGGTGGGGCATGGAAATGAGAACAACGGGTATTGGAGAAGGGGGCATTTATAGTCTGAGGTCGGAAGGGGCGTGAAGGAGGAGTGGTCCCGCTCCTGAAATTCAGATGACATCTCCACTATATCAAGGTTCCCGTTGCACTGATCCAGCTGTGATTCTCACCTCTTTTTAAGTTTTATACCAGACAAAAACTGGGATGCTATTAAGGACCGAAATATCTTTACATCAGTCCTGTGAACTGTGTTTTAAATGTTTAAGTACTTGTGTGTTCACTTTCTGTCTCCTCTAAATCAGGTGACGCTCTAGATTCTCAACATGCAAAAGCTCAGAGTGGCCGTGCTGGTTGTCTGTGTTCTGCTGGTTTCGGCTCTCGTGGTAACTTATCAATGCCAGTTTGTAGTTCTATTCATGTAGCATTATGTAACTTTTCATGTGTCTGGTTTATCATAAATTTAAATGAGAATCAGATTCTTTACAATAACATTGTGATTTATGATTAATAAATAAAAAAGTTATTTTTTTTAAATTAATCTACATCATACTTTTATTTTAAAATTCTAAAAGGCTTCAGGACAAATTTGTCCTGTATTTTAATTAAAATAAAAACATTTTTAACAGTAATTTAGCTGTTAATAATGTCCAGTGAGCTATACTATCACCTAATTTCCTGTGACAATAAGTATCAAGTCCTTGCTTCTAGCGCTCTGTCTTAAACAACATATACAGTCAAATTTGTATTTATTAAGGTTAATAAAACCTGTCATAAATGCAAAACGTTTTACTTTACATTAAATTGTTTTTATAGTAATTTATGTTCATATATTTAACTTGTTATTTTTATTTGTAATTTACATGTTACAGGTTTTTCTGATGGCTTAAGCACATTTTTTGTAACTACTGGCTATTTTCGCAAAGCTCTACACACAAATAAGAAAACCCTTCACCAAATCAGCAAAACATTGTAGTTTTTTTGCAAAAGCTAATAAACCTGCTTAACTCTCCAAACCTTCGTAAAAATGGTATTTTTGTATAAACAGTTAACACAAGCCATCACATTAATAAGCACACAATGCAGCAACTACACACTGATGGTATGAATAAAAAACACATCTGGCTTTTGCTTTCTCTGTGCACAAGGTAGGCTATGTCAGTTTGAGGTCATACTTTTGTCATACGTCCGTAAACATAGAAGAATCCAAACTTCAAGTACTGGTGTTTATTCACAAAAATCAAAACAAACACAAGTGTTTATTTCCAAGTCCAAACAAAATATTAATTTCACTGAGGAAAAAAAAAAAAAAGAAATCAGTCTACATCGTGTCGTCTCTCTGGGTCTGGCCACAAAATTTCGTCTACATCACATGCAATGTCCTCTAGTCCAAGGCACCGGGGAAAATTTCTTCTGGAATGGCGTATCCAGGCCTGACATGATGCCTGGTCAATATCCCCACATGCCTCCTCCATTGCCTGTAAAAGGGTTATGCGTTGATGGGGATGATGGTCATAGACCTTCCAGCGCCAGGCAGAGAAGAACTCTTCAATTGGACAAAAGAATGAAGAGCATGGGGGGAGGTTGAGTACAGTGAAGAGTGGGTGATCTGTAAACCAGTTGCGGACCAAAGCACCCTTATGGAAACTAACATTGTCCCATATGATGACGTATCTGGTCTGCTCTGGTCTCTGAACATTAGTGAGCATGTCATGTAAGGTGTCCAGGAATGTAATAATGTGTGCAGTGTTATATGGGCCCAGGGTTGCATGATGGGGAACAACACCATTTTGACTTATAGCTGCACACATAGTTATGTTACCACCACGTTGTCCTGGGACATTGATTATGGCACGGTGTCCAATAATGTTCCTGCCACGTCTCCTTGTCTTAGTGAGGTGAAAACCAGCCTCATCCACAAAAAACTGCTCATGACCCATCTGCCTCTAGCTCCATCACTCTCTAGACAAGGCAAAACAAATTCAGCACAGCAGGCACATGCACAGCACTACAGTATGCACTTCCAGATTCAGTACCAATGATACTATAGCTTACCTGCACATAGTCATATCACAGCTGTTTTACACGTTCACTGTTTCTTTCAAAAGGTGCTCTGTAGATTTGTTTCATTCGGATTCTGTTGCGGGCAAGTACACGACCAAATACAGAAATGTTCACATTTTGTATGTTTTGGAAGGTGGTGTCATCCTCAATTATGCGCTGCTGAATTTCGCATAGCCTTAAGGAATTATTTGCAATCACCGTTTTGACTATATGGGTTTCTTGGTCTGCAGTGAACATTCTTCCTCTGCCCCCAGCATCTGGTCGTCTAGCAATTATATCGTATAGCAATGTCCTTATGATGCTTGCTACAGTGTAGTGGCTCGAGTTAGGCTGAACCCGTTGGCCAGCTTCCCTCAGGGTCATTCCATGGTTGATTACATGGTCCACTATTGTAGCTCTGATGTCATCAGAAATTCTATTTCTTACTCTTCTTACCCTTCCTCTTCTCCCTCCTCATCCTCCTCTTGCTCCTCCTTGTCCTCTTCCTCTAACTTCACCTCCTTGTCGTCCTCTTCATCCTACTTCTTCACCTCCACGTCCTCTTCCTCGGCCTCCTCTAATTCTCACTCTTCTCACTCTTCCTGCTCCCTCCATTGTACTCCACACAGACAGCATACCTGTAGGTTATTTATAGTGCTTAGGCTGATTGCAAAGTGAACTAATTATCTAACACAGTTTTCACATGTGACAGTGTGCCAGACAGTTGGCAAAATACTGTAAATAATAGCCATAAATGTGTATAGTTTTGCTAGGAGTGTGTTGATCATTTGGAAATTGAGTGTAAAGCAGTGAGTTGTGTTTTTGTTTTGTTTACTTATTCATCTATTATCCCTTGATGCGACTGAACTGGTGTTATGCACCTAATGACAAATGAGGATCAGAAGTATGCCGCATGTCGACATCTGAAACTTTTGCCTGTAAGAAACTTAAACTACATAAACAGACTTCATTATTACTCAATCAACTCAGGAGGGGAAAGTAGTGCTCTACTCACACGGTGTGTACTGCTGGTGGGGAAGTTTTGACTTCTATTGAAGACATAATCTGGAGGTGGAAGGAATACTTTGTGGACTTCCTTAATCCCAATGGCATGCCTTTGCTAGAGGAAGCAGAGTCTGGGGAAGAGGGGGACAACTCGCCCATCACTAGGGGCAAGGTTACTGAAGAAGTTAAACAACTCCTTTGTGGCAGGCCCCATGTAGGGCATGAGCTACAGCAGGGGTGTCAAACTCCAGGCCTCGAGGGCTGGTATCCTGCAGGTTTTAGATCTCAATCTGGGTGAACACACCTGAATCAAATGATTAGTTCATTACCAGGCCTCTGGAGAACTTCAACAGATGTTGAGGAGCTAATTTAGCCATTTAAATCAGCTGCATTGGATCAAGGACACATCTAAAATCTGCAGGACACCGGCCCTCGAGGCCTGGAGTTCGACACCTGTGATCTAGATGTTGTAGAGCAGTCTTGGTTGACATGCTTCTGCAATATCGCATAAAGATCTGGAGTGGTGCCACTGGACTGGCAAATTGGGGTATTAGTTCCCATCTTTAAGAAGGGGTGTGCTCCATCTATAGGGATCACACTCCTGAGCCTCCCGAGGATGTCTACTCACAGGTACTGGAAAGAGTTTGTTCATTAGTTGAACCTCAGATCTAAGAGGAACAATGGGGTTTTCTTCCAGGTCGCGAACTCTGGACGAGCATGGGTGAGAGTGTGTGGGAGTTTGCCAAACAGGGTTCAATGCCCTGTTCAAGTCCACAAAATACAGTTTGTGGACTTGAACAAGGCATTGAACCACATCCCTCAGGGTATCCTGTCAAGGGTGCTCCAGGATTCTGGGTTGTCTGGCCATGCAGGTCTGAAGGCATGGCCCTCAGCTGAAAAAGGGTGGAGCATCCACTCTGGGTCAGGAAGAAGTTGCTGCCCCAAGTGGAGGAGTTTCTTGGGAACTTGTTCAGAACTGAGGGAAGTTTGGAGTGGGAGTGGTCACAGCTGCTGTGATGCTGACACTGACACTGCTGACCTACAGTCACGAGTTCTGGATAGTGACTGAAAGAATGAGATTGTGGATATAAGCAGCAGAAATCAGCTTTCTCTGAAGGGTGGCTGGCCTCTCCCTCACAGACAGGGTGAGGAGATCAGCCATTTGAGACGGGCTCAGAGTAGAGCCGCTACTCCTCGTTAAAAGGAGACAGTTGAGGTGTTTCAGGCATCTGATCAGGACACCCCTTGGGTGAGGTATTCTGGGCATGTCCTACCTGGAGGAGGCCAGTGGTTAGACCCAGGACACACTGGGGAGATTATATCTGTCGGCTAGCCTGAGAAAGCTTCTGTGTTCCCCTGGATAACCTGGAAGTGGTGGCTGTGGAGAGGGAGATGTGGGTTTCTCTGCATTGGTTGCTGCCCCCGCGACCTGGCCTCAAATAAGCAGGCAAGCGGGTGGGCGGACCTACGGACGCACAGACGGACGCACAGATGGACAGATGGACGAACAGGCGGATGGGTGGATGGAGAAGTTGTAAAAATGTAAAAACAGGTAACTGATCAACTGTAGATCAATGGTTTATTTGAAAAATTCCATTCAAAATTCAGCAGTTTCACCTCTTGTTATAGGCCATATAGCCAGTTGCTTAAAGAAGGCTCAGCAGCGGCTGGATTCCTCCATGTCTTGAGGAAGAATAACCTGGACCAGAAGCTGCTGGCCTTCAACTGCTCCTCAGTGGAGCGCATGCTCTCCTACTGCCTGGGTGTTTGGTACTCAGGGGCCACTACTGAGAACAGGAAGGCTGCGCTGAGGGTAATTAGCACCGCCATCACCAGATCCTTCTGTCACAGGAAAACCAGAGCCATCACAGGTGACTCCTTGCAATCTGCCCACCACCTGTTTGACCTGCTGGCCTGTGGTCGGTGCCTCAGCTCAATCAGGTCCTACACCTCCAGACTCACAAACAGCTTCTTTCCCTGTGCCGTTCAGACTGTCAATAAACACTATTTTCCCATACACCACCCTGCCCACCACCCTCATTAATCTGAGCCATGGTTTGAGTAAAGGATGAGATAAGGGTTACAGGAGCAAGTCTGTGACCCTCATAACCCAGACCACTCACACACGGACTCTATTCAGACCAAGTCTTTACTCATGAGCCCTTTGCAACTCATTCTCTAATGTGTGTGTCTCTTATTATTGCTATTTATTTCTGCTGTCTACTATTTATATTTGATTCTACCACAATTGGCAGTTCAAATATTTCATTATATAGTTTGAGAAGCTGTTTATTTCTCAAACTGAGTGCAAGTTTTCCTCAGATGGATGAGCATGCAATCGTATGGCGCATAGCTGAGCGCTGCTGTTTCGAGTCTGACCCGCGGTCTATTATTGGACACATTTCACTGCATGTTGTACTTGTATAACTACGCATGTGACAAATAAAGGATCTTGAATCTTACACTTTTTTTCCTACTGCACAATCCATGGAAAATACATCTATAAAATATGTGTTTTAAGGAGCAAGTGTTCTCTTAACATTTCAAAATGACAAAAAACACAGAAATGGAACAGAGAGGTGCAGAAAGTTGATTTTTCCAAATTTGGCTCTGGACTAAAAGTCGACCAGCATATCTTCAGTGACCTTGATGATCTTATAGTTATAGTTTCATAGTTTCAAATGAAAGGAAACTAAAAGTGTTGTTCAAGTCAAATCTTCATGTTTAATATTTATTAGAAAGCTATTTTACATAAAGAACCTTATATTATAACTAACAAATATTTAAAGTCAGTCTTAAGGCCCATCTGTCTACCAAAAGAATTATCTGCAATAATCCAAAGTGAGTTATTTTCTATGGTTTGTCAAAGCTTGAGTAAAACATGAATTCTACAGAATAAAGGTTTTTGTCCAGTTCTGATATCAGGATGTCAAAGCCTGGCATGATGAGCCATCCAAGATGAGCTACACAGGAGGTAATAAAATTCATGTGGTGAAAAATCAACTGACAGCTGAAGAAGACGGCACTTTAGTCAAAATGGACTGATCATCAAACAACCACTAATCTGGACAATGCTGCAGGGTATTGCTTTTTGCTGGTATGCAGGGATAACATATTATCTGCACACAAATTAAAGCAAAACTTGAGATCGCGTTCAGTGTATCTGAACATTTAGTACAGCAAAGAAAAAACAAGCAAGGAAAGGAGGGGCTAATCTTAGATTATGTGATAATTTAACTTGTGGTTTCCTCAGTCACCCATGTTGTTGTCTGGTACACAGTGTGCTCTGTTTCCTGTTTGGCTCATGCAGCTGTGTTTGTCACAGCTATCTGATTTACCATAAATAAGAGGAAGTGAATGTTCACGGAAAAGTTGTGAAATACTGTGTGCACAAACATCATGGCCAGCTTATGACTTTGTTGTTTTAATTCAGTTGGCACAACTTTAATTCCAAAGAGAGAAAAAAACAAGCTACAAGACAGATGAATCCAGCATCTAAATTAAGATAAAAATATATATCTACTATTATCTGAGTTTACATGGCAATATTTGCCAAGCCCCTCCTTGTAGTGTTGTGAGTCTCATTAGTTAAGACCTAATTTATAATTAAAGGTTTGCCCTGTTGTTATTATTATAGTTTTATACTTTCAATTTACTGGAGTTGATGGTACACATGTCTGAAAATGTTGAAGGTAAAATTATTTACTTTTTTTTATGAAGCAAATTGTTTGTTGGATATAGTGAATTCAATCAAAACTGACTGAATTCACAAAATGTCAGAGCATAGCGGCTGGTTTTAAGATGCCGTTTTTTCAAATATTATACTTTGTAACATTTTCCTGAATGCAAACACAACCTGCGCAAATGTTATTGGTGAATGAAATTAGCACTACAGGCAGAATGAAAATAGAAACTAAAAAAGTACAAAAAAAATTGTCCCTGGGTAAACTCCAAATTTATAAACAGTTACTAAAAGTTACTAATTTGTCTGGATTTCAATTTCACATGGTTGAGCTTATGAAAATCACAGAAACAGATAAAAAGATTGAAGTGAGGTGCAAAATTGTAAATAGCATTCTCACCAGTAAGACTGGGAAACTCTTATGTTGCACAATTGGATTAAACTTGGACCATCGGTGTAATTGAACCTGGTGACACACAACAATTATTATTATTCGTACTTGTTTATTCTGTTTTGTGCGTCACATTTCCAAGTTCTGAATTCATCTTACTGAAAGACTGTATACATATATTTTGTTTATCCTTTATTTGAACAGAGAGTGAACCTGTTAGTTCAATTTATATTCAAGTGTTTCTTTAGTATTTTCAGACTTTAGTTCTTAGTTCCAGCTTCCACTTAAAATGTTTATATCCTGTGATAATTACAAAAACATGTGGACTGACAGATGATTTTTTTGTGAATATATATATATATATACACAGTAAGAAGAGATGTTTTTCTGCTGTCAAAGCATTAGATGTTAACAAATAATAAAGAATTTTTGAAGAAAGTGTTTTTGTGATGCAGCAACAGCGGGACTAACTGAGGTCAGGATGTTGAAGCCTCTGCATGATGAGCGGTTCACAGAGCTACACAGACATTACAAACATTTGTGTGGTGAATAAAGGGAGATGCTGTCAAATCTGAATAACGAAAGTTTTTGCAGAAACAATATTATCTGCAGCCAAGTTAAAACAAAAGTTAGACCACTTTGAATCTTTTAACCTTTTAGTGTATTTGGTAATATTTAGTACAACAAAGAAGAAACAAACAAGAAAAGGAGGTGTTAACTCTTAGACTATGCGATAATTTAACGTGTGGTTTCTTCAACCAACCATGTTGTTTTCTGATACACAGTGTGCTGCGTTTCCTGTTTGGTTGATGTAGCTACAGTTCCCACAGCTTTCTAATTTACCATAAATTAAAGGAGGAGGAGAATGTTTACAGTAAGGCTGTAAAATTATTGTGTACCCAAAGGTATGGCTCACAACTGTGACAAATGCAAAACTTTAACTCAAAAGGTTAAGACAGCCTACAAGACAAATATAACTAATAATGTCAATCAGTGTCAAGCCCTGCTTGGGAGGGTTCAAGGTCACCTAATCCAGCCTTATCTACAAGCTTTATCAAAAGAAAAGTTTTAAGCCTAATCTGTCTAAGCCTAACCCCTGAGAGGGTGTCTGTCTCCCAAACTGGGAGCTGGTTCTACATATAAGAGACTGCCTTCCATTCTACTTTTCAAAACCCTAGGAACCACAAGTAAACCAGCAGTCTGAGAGTGAACTGTTCTATTGGGGTGATATGGTACAATGTATTGTAAAAAAAACAATTAATAAAAAGACGTGACCTGACCACCGAGACCTTGTATGTGAGGAGAAAATCTTTAAATTTGGGTTTAACGGGGAGCCAATGAAGAGAATCCAGTAAAGGAGAAATATGCTCTATTTCTAGCCCTTGCCTGTATTCTTGCTGCAGCATTTTGGATCAACTGAAGGCTTTTCAGGGAGGTTTTAGGACAGCCTGATAATACTGAATTACAATAGCCAATCGTATGAGTAATAAATGCAATGCAACTTTTTTCGCTGTCACTCTGAGATAGGATGCCACTAATTTAAAAAATATTGTGCAAGCGCAAGAAAGCAATCCTAAATATTTGATTAACATGCACATGAGTCTTCACAGTGTTACTGGAGGCCAAGGTAATACATTCCAGATTAACCTGAGTTTTATATGAATTTAGAAGCAGGAGATTAGAGATTATCTAGGCCTGTATATTGTTAAGACTTTACTGCAGTTTAAGTAACTGGTGTGTGTTTATATAGTCAAACACTGCACAGAGGTCTCTTCAAACAAAGCATTTTTCTGTAGAAGATCAGTTAGCTTTTTTACAAATACTCTTTGAAATAAAAGGAAAGGTGGGGCTTGGTCTATAATTAACTTAAACCAGATAGCTGGTTTAAGTCATTGCTTTTAAAGTAATGGTTTAATTACTGCAACCGTAGAGACCTATGGTACATAGCTCATTAACAGAGATAGATAATTCATATTTCAGATTGAAGTTTTAATTAATGATAGGGCATTTTTGAGCAGTCTTGTAGGAATGGGATCTAAAAGACAGACTGATGGTTTGGAGGAAGGGATTACTGAAATTAACTAAGAAAGATCAATCAGAGAGAAGGAGTCTAAACAAACATCAGTTTATGCTCCAGACATAATGGTGATAGATCCTGCAAAACACCTCCTAAAAGTATTTGTGGGAAACCAGCAGTGATTGGACATAAATCTGTATGTGTCTAAAAGTCAGTTCAAACTATAAAATAGGTTGAACAGAGGATGCAATGAGGCTACTTTTATTAAGCTAACACCAAAAACATGTCAAGCTTCCTTCCAAAAATGTTTAATAAAAAAAATAAAATATCCTAAAATAAATGGAAACAATATGTTGTGAATTTTATATGCAAACAACTGCCAGAAAAGTCATGGCTATTATTGTGAGCCGTAGATGATTGAGATGTTACAGTGAACACTGTGATTTTTTTCTGATCCTAGTCTATTGAAATTAAAGATGTTGTGTGTCTAAAACTATTATCTATTAAAAAAAGAAGAAAAATTAAGATACAAATGCACATTAATAAAACATTCAAAGCTCCTAAAAATAGATGGCACAGATGGCACAGATGAGCAAGTTATTTAAGAAAATTAACATTTGAGATTTTGCCTTTATTAAATCATATTAACTAAAAATGGACCAGCAGAGCTTAGCTGACCTCGATGATACTGAAAATAATTAGCTTTGTAATTTTAAATGAAAGACAAATTAAATTGTTTTTGAAACATGGAGTGCGGATAAAGTGCAGCGAGAGAAATCGTTATAATTGACAAACATATGTAATGTCCTTGTAGCTCCACAAAGCTACACTGTGTTAGGGATAAATAGGATAGGATAGGATAAAATAGTAAACAAGCACGACAAAAATATATTTTCAAAACATTTGAAAGTTTATTTTGAAAAACTAAAATTCAAAATTTCTGCCAATAATCCAATGCACAAGAAAATGTTTAGCATCTTATATTACACTAATATCCAACAATCTAAGCCATTCTACATGAAAGGCATAAAAGTTCCTAACATAACATTTGTTCTTATTGTTAAATATACAGTAACTGGTCTTCTGTTCCACTTTGTTCTTCTTATTTTAATGTTTTATTTAAGGTAAATAAACACAACTATTGATGTGTTAATGATAATATTTCTCATACTTGTAGCTAAACAAATGTTTGAAATCAGTTTTCGTACAGCTCATTACTGTTAAGCAGGTTTTTTAACTGTTGTTTGAGAAGCGTCATTGGCGGTAATATTTTTTTCTGGTCAATTATCTGTTTGAATTTGTCTTGAAATAGATGAGCTGCGACCCTCCCCCCCCCATCCTTTAAAGTCATCAGGAAGTTGGGGTTTCTTTAACAGAGAGCTGTGAAAAGTGTTGTGCTTCACTTCTCTTTGAAAAGCCTGAGGTGAGGGTCGCAGAGGTGAATCTTGATGCTAAATTTTCAGTAAATATTGAAGGAATTGATTAAATAATTAGCACCAGTTTCTTTTTGTTTTTTACTGTGATTCAGACACAGTTGGACTAACTCTGAAGTCAGGAGCTTGAAGCTTCAGCATGATGAGCCGTCCACAGAAATACATAGAAGGTAAGAACATTAATGTGGTGGTAAATCAACAGGGAGGAGAAAAATCTACACTTTTTATGAACAATGCTGTGTTCATACAACGTAACATCTACTGAAATTAAACAATACTTTTATAGTTAAAATATCTCAACCAGGGCTTTGTCACATGAAAATATGAAAAACCTTATGAAGAAATTTATGAAGAAACAAATTAGTCAACCATTTTGCTGTCTAATATACAGTGTGTCATGTTTCCCATTGGTCTAATCCAGCTGTGGTTCTCACCTGTTTTAAACTTATATACTAGACAAACAGTGAAATTATATTAAGCGGTGAAATATCTTTACATCTGTCCTCAACTGCAGTAGAGTTAGAACTATTTATTAAATGTTTATGTACTTGTGTGTTCACTTTCTGTCTCCTCTAAATCAGGTCAAGCTCTTCACTCTCAGCATGCAAAATCAAACAATGCATTAAAGCTCAGAGTGGCCGTGCTGGTTGTCTGTGTTCTCCTGGTATCGGCTCTCGTGGTAACTTATCTCTGTGAGTTTGCAGTTTTATATATGTGTCTTTACTTAAATAAGCGTCTGATTTATCATAAATTAAATGAGAATCAGAATGTTTATATTAAAAATTTTAAAAGAAACTCAACTTATGACCTTTTAATTCATCTGCATCATATGAAATACTTATATTTTAAAGTTCTAACAGGCTTCAGAACAAATCTGTCCAGTACTTTAATTAAATATAAAAAGAATTTTGAAAGTATTTTAGCTCTTATCAAAGGTCAGTGAGCTGTATTATCACCTGCTTTCCTATAACACTCAGTGTCAAGTCCTTGCTTCTAGCATTGTGTCTTATGCAACACATGCAGTCAGTTTATAGCAGTCAATTATTGATTTATTAGGGTTAAGAAAACCTGAAATAAATGCATAACATGTCATAATTTTGAGTAATGACATAATAAATATAATAAATAATTGGATGAATGGCATTCACCAATGTGTTTTACTCTGAGGTGGAACTATGCTTTTTAATGCTTTATTATATATATATATATATATATATATATATATATATATATATATATATATATATATATATATATATATATACATATATATATATAACTTTATATTATCTATATATTAGTTTATTACTTGCAGATTAATTATGATTTTATGTTTTTATGATTTTATTATGATTTTTTAATGAAATTATATTCAATTATATTCATTATATAATTGAATTATATAATGAATTATATTCAATTAAAAATAAAGCATTTAAATGCATTTTTTTACTTTTCAGTTAAATCATAAAACACTTTATAAGTGGTCGCGCTATGCATTCATTTCACAATGACATCAGAAAGGTTCTGGTAATGAAGATCTTCTCATTGGTTATAGACTCTACAGATACAAATGCAAATACACTTCATAGAGATTAAGTGAAACTGACTGATAGTAGTACTGACTGATTTTAATTTTTTCTTATTTTATTTTTTTAATAAGTGTTTGAGTTTTTGAAAACCAGGGAAATGCTCAGAAATCTTGAACTGAAGCAGAAAAACGTAAAAGCCGATGTCACAGGTAAGAATATGAGACTCCTGTACGATAATTTTATACTAAACTCCTTCATTTAATCACGTAACACATATAATATTATTACATTTTGCTTATTGTTTTTTCCTAAGATTTTAAGCAGGAAACATTTTCATACTTGTTATTGATCCTGATGAATAATTGCTATTCTTTTTTTTTATCCTATTCTTTCTCTTTGTATTGTTTTTTTAGAGAGACTGCCTGAAATGAAACCATGTAGTACAGTGCAGCCCACATGTCCAGAGCCTGAAGTAAAAATTAGTAAGTTATGAATTTTGAACACATTCTGAACTGCCAAAAGAGATTTAATAAGCAAATAAATAAAAATACGAAATTATATATAATAAATAAAAATATATAGCTACAGGACCCAAGGAGCAGCATGCTGAAAACTTAATGAAAATCAATTATGTTTTAATTTCTTTTTCAAAACAGTAACACAACCATGCAACATAATACAGCCTACAACCCCACAACCTACTGAAATAACCACCAGTAAGTTTTAGATTTTGTTTTTGACACGTTGTTTTATCCTCTGATTAAGGAAACAGGATAAAAGGAGAATTCTGCTGCAGCCAAATAAAAAAATAGATGATCTTGCTGAAATTTTTACAAAAATGTTTTTATCTCTTATCCATACCAGTAACACAATCATACAGCACGATATCGACTACAACCCCACAACCTTCTGAAATAACTACGGGTAAGTTTTATATTTTGCCATTGGAATGTTTTTTTAATCCTCCAATTAAAGAAACAATGATGACTGACAGAATCAGTATGTTAGATTTCAACTGCAGGACAGTCTTCTAATACACAAACATAAACATGTTTTCTTCCACCTGACTGAAGTCTTTAATGTAATCCCCTCAAAGATGATCCATGTTATAAATGTGAAGATGGCTGGAAGCAACATGGAGAAAATTGCTATTATTTCTCCACAAGAAAATCATCCTGGAATGCAAGCAGAACTGTATGTAGAACTCAAGGAGGAGACCTGGTTAAGATAGACAGCAGTGAGGAGCAGGTATAAAACATTTCTGCAGGTTCATGATCTCAAACTCATGTTTCATCCAAAGTCAGGAAGTTTCACAAACTAATTTAATCAAATTTTCCTGTTTAGAGTTTCTTGAAGACAACCATTCAACAAATAACAGGGAGATATGAGATTTATTTCTGGATCGGACTGACAGACTCAGCAGAAGAGGGCAAATGGTTGTGGGTGGACGGCTCCCCACTGAATGAAAGGTTTAATTAAATCCAATTACATTATATTACATACACAAACAGTCAAAAGTTTGGAGACACCTTCTCATTTAATGGGTTTTCTTTATTTTCATGACTATTTACATTGTAGATTCTCACTGAAGGCATCAAAACTATGAATGAACACATATGATATTATGTAGTAAACAAAAAAGTGTGAAATTACTCAAAAAAATGTATTATATATTATATTATATGTATTTTTTTTTCTTTTTTTAATTCTCTGCGAGCTGTCTATCCTTCAAGCTCGGGTCCTCTACCAGAGCCCTGGGAGCTTGAGGGTCCTCCGCAGTATCTTAGCTGTTCCCAGGACTGCACTCTTCTGGACAGAGATCTTGTTGTTCCTGGGATCTGCTTGAGCCACTCGCCTACTTTGGGCGTCACTGCACCTTCTCCACCTCTTCTCTGAGCCCTTGGTACTTCTTAAGCTTCTCGTGTTCCTTCTTACTGATGTTTCTGTAAATCAGAACTGCTACATCGATCACTACGGCCATCTTCTGCTGTTTGTTTACCGCCACTATGTCCAGTTGGTTAGCCACCACCATTTTGTCCGTCTGTTTCTGGAAGTCCCACAGGATCCATTCTTGACCACCCTAGGGGGCGTCTCCCATTTTGACCTCGGGACTTTCAGGCCCTGGTATGGTAGACCGCAGCCTCTATGGATCTTGTGCTCAGAGCTTGTTCCTGTGCTGGTGAAGAGGTAGGAGAAAAGAGAGGAGAGAAAAGAAGGGCAGAGAGATCGGAAAAAAGAAACAAACAGTGGGAAAGAAGTGACACATTTCATGACATGCAGTAGTGGCATATAAAAAAGACTGAACAAAATCTGAAAATATTTTTAGTCATTTTCACAATCAAAGTTACCAGCTTTCACTGTTGCTGTTCTTTCTGTTCTTAATCCATTAGGTTGGCATTCTGGTACTTTCATGAGCCAGATGATTGGACTGAAGAAGATTCTGATGGAGAGGACTGTGTGAGGATGAGAGCAACTTGGTTTGATAAATCATGCAAAGCACATGAAAGAAGTATTTGTGAGAAACCAGCTGAGTGTGACTTCACTTCAGTTCTGGAACAACAGTGAGAGTAGAGGACACAATGACCTATTTTTCTAAAGCTAATGCTGCAAACATTTAAAGTTTCCCTTCAGAAATGTTTAATGAATATATATATATATATATATATATATATATATACACACACGTTTGTTTACATATGTTTACAATTACATAAATGTCAATAACTGTTTTGTGCCTGGTCTTCTTATTCATTTATTCATGTATTACGGGTTAAACACCAATGTTACCTGTGAATTCCTTATTTTTTTTTCTCTTTATTCATAATTTTTAAGAATTTACAAAAACAATTTCCTGGAAAATGTGTGAAGAAAAAAAAAGGCCTCAGTCTGTTTTTCTGTGCCGCTTAAAAGTTACAGGGGTGTTATTCTACCTTTACCTCCTGCATGATCTTTTGAAACTGTAGATGTTTTGTTCATAAATAATAAAGAAAAGTACTACACCTAAAGACAGATGAAAAAAGTGAGTAAAAAGGAAACACAAATGGACCAAAGGGTGCTGCATGTTGACATCAAAAATTTTGCCTGTCAAAAAATTAAACTGCATAGTGAGATATCAATATTATTCAAAATAAGTAGTTTTAGGTGAATCCAATTACAATACAACTCATTTTAAAAGCATGCAGTTTACATTGAAGACAAAGTCTTCTATTTATCCTTTAAAATTTAACAGAAAACTTTGAAGTTAAGGAAGTTCTTGTAACTATTTATTACTGAAATCATAAACATAGACAACAGCTCATCATGCCAAGACTTCTTTTCAGAATTTGTAGACATAGTTATGGTCAAGTTTGCATACACTCATCAGGGGCATGAATGTCGCGGTAATTTGGGGACTTTTAATTTGTTTGAGCTGTTATTTTTTCTAAGATGGAATGATTGCACAGAATGCATCTTTCATGAGTTTAAAAAACACCTCCCCTAAGAATCACAGAACACACAACTGCGTCCAAGTTTCAACCGTCTAGCTGGTGATTTGAGGTGAAGTCGAAGAATTCTAAGAATTTGAGCCATGTTCCACTCCTCCACTGTTGAGGCTGCCTCACAAAGCTGTAGCTGCAAGGGGTTGATGCCTGCTGTGGTGATAACCTCCGAACCAGATGAGAAACACCAGAGGTGATAGGAATCATGAAGCTGAAGGTGCCCTCTCAGGCTTGGTTAGTCTCTGGGACTATGGGGAATATTGGTGTCTTTTCATTCAGTCCCTTTACAACTGCAGTGAAATCTTGGTCCACATTGTCATTGCTTCGCCAACTCCACCAGTGGTGCCCTTCATTACAGATTCAATTCATACATTTTATTGACCGAATTTCTAGGCATAGCCAAAATGCAGAAGGCTTCCTCCCTGGTGACCTCAGAATCTCAGAATTTAGCGATAGCCCTGTTGGCTTCAGCATTTGACAGGCTACAGCTCACATCGGAGGGAAAGCATTATGTCAATTAGATGTCCCCACAAGATATGAATACCCAACGTGTGTGTGTGTGTGTGTGTGTGTGTGTGTGTGTGTGTGTGTGTGTGTGTGTGTGTGTGTGTGTGTGTGCGCGCTTTTGGCAGTGTCAGAGACGTCAGGCTGAGAAAGTTTCCCACCATTGAGCTAGCCAGACCTGAGGGATAACCACACTCACCTGTTGCTGATTAGCTGATCAGAAGAGCTACTTAAGTGATGAGCTAAGCTTCAGTGAGAAACTCAGTTCCCAGCTTGTGTGTGACAGTGTCTTGGTTTCAGATCAGTGACATGTTCTAACAACAGCCTGTTGTGGTTTCCAGAGTGTTGTGGAAACGAGCAGAGGGAGTGGAGTACGTTTGGACATAGGCACCAAAAGGAGAAGGATTAGGCCATGTCCACACTAATACGTTTTCGTTTGAAAACGCATCTTTTTCTCTCCGTTTTGGCCTTCCGTCCACACTGAGATGGCGTTTTCAGTCAAGGAAAACTGAGCTTTTTGAAAACGCTCTCCAAAGCAGATACATTTGAAAACACAGTTTTGTGACTAATTAAACTAAGATAGCGGAGGGCATTATACAGCGGTTGTTTTGTTTGCTCTCAATTTTAAAAGCCCTATTAAAGATTAATATCAGTTTGTGCATGCTCCATATAGCTTTTCTTCAAATTCTATAACTCTCACTCGCTTTAGTACGGTGGCTGGGAAGTGCAAAGCACAAGAAATTAAAAAAACGCAACAAATTAAAAATCATTGACGGAAAGGGATTGTCTGAAATACCGGAAGTGACACAACGATTAGCCTAATAGGGCTTTTGCCCTATTAGCAGCTGTGAGACGAGCTGATATCCAGTTCTCTTCCATCTCCAAATATCTGTTGGTGTGCTCCAGACATTTTCATTCCGGTAAGTTATAGATATGTTCATATCACTCTTTATCCGGTCTTTAAGTTTGACATCACTAGCCGTGTCTGGGCTCAAACTCCGCTGCAGGTCCATAAATCACACGATCACTGTGGCATCACTGAGAGTTGAAAAACTATCTTAAGTCTTTGTTAAAGAAAATTTATTTTACTGTTTTAAAGTGTTTGTGCTCTTATAGTGTTTAGCTTCATTTAAACTTAGTGTGTGTGTGACATTAGTGTGATCACTGCATGAGGAAGCTGCTGGACAAACCCTGATATGGCCAACGAACTCACATATCTTCAGTTTACATATAGGGAGTTGTTTCTCTTTGTATGCTCCACCCAAAAATGGAATGCAAGCTGTCTGACTATATAATAAAGAACAAACGGATGCCCCGCGCGAATTCTGCGTGACTCGTCTCATACACGTCACTGTGTGAGGCTGTGTTGGGGCACTCGTCCATGTACATGTAAAAAGCGCTGAGTCTGTGTTTCTTGCCTCCTGAGTTTTCTCTTAACAGTCTTTCATCTGTAATAAAATGATCAGCGTTCTGCTCTACCATGTGTAACAATTGAGTTTATCATCCAGGCATCCATGAAAACGAAACGGAATTTGTGACATTTAACAGAGTTAGAAATTAGCAGGAAGTTAGCTCGCTAGCTTCCATCTAAATACAATATAGCATGTCCTAACTGAGGAATTTTGTAAACATTCTGTTTTGTGCGTCACATTTCCAAGTTCTGAATTCATCTTACTGAAAGACTGTATACATATATTTTGTTTATCCTTTATTTGAACAGAGAGTGAACCTATTAGTTCAATTTATATTCAAGTGTTTCTTTAGTATTTTCAGACTTTAGTTCTTAGTTCCAGCTTCCACTTAAAATGTTTATATCCTGTGATAATTACAAAAACATGTGGACTGACAGATGATTTTTTGTGAATATATATATATACACCGTATTTTCACGACTATAAAGCGCACATAAAAGTCTTAGATTTTCTTCAAAATGTGCGGCGCGCCCTGTGCACTGCAAAAATGGGTAGTCTACATTTAGGAAACAAATACTACATTTGATACAAAAAGCACTGAAAACAAGTGAAATTATCTGTCCATGCAGCAAGTTAATTTTACTTATTAAGAAATCTTGAAATAAGATTTTTTAATCCAGAAATAAAAGAACACATTTGAGAATTGTAGAGGGTTAAAATAAGCTTTAAAAAACTCAATTTTAGATAAAATTACTTCGTATCAAGTCCCAAAAGTAAGTTAAATATGCTAAATTACAGTCTTTTTTATGTTTTGAATTCTTACTTGCAGCAAATGAATGCAATGCAACGAGAAAAATAGTTCTAATACTATGAAAATCTACTCAGTATTAGTGAAGTATGATTAATTTGTTTCTTGATTCAGGTTGGCTTATCTTAAAATAGAGCCTAATCCATATTAAATCCAAGCACAAAAACCTTAAAACAGACCTTTTTCCTAGAATATTCCTTGGCTTCTACTGAAATCACAGCCAGGACAAGAGTGATATATGTCAACATTTATTCCTCTCATGAGAACAAAACCCTTTTTGTAAACAATATAGGGCTGCTGCACAATCTCTAAAATCTAAATCAACCCTTTAGAAGGCCTAAACAGAGAAAAGAAATTACATTTTTGGCCCTAAACTTTTGTGACAGTCACATAATCTCACAATGTTGTAAATAACGGCATTACTAATTTAAAACTTTATATGCCTCAGAGTGTCATTAAGAGAAAAAAAAACAACAACTTTCATTTGTAAGGCATAAGTAAAGCAGTTTCTCAGGACATTGCTAGGCAAATTAGGAACAAAGTTGTACAAACGCACTACAAAGCTAAACAAACTGCAAATGACCTGATAAAATTCTGCTTGGTATTCACCTATTTTTCAAAGAATGACTTCCACTTAGCTATTGCTTTCTTATATGCACAAGTGGCATCTTGATCATGGATGGCATCAGTGATTACCTCAGTTTGTACGACAGAGAGGACCGTTGCAACACATTTCGGGTATGTTAAGTGCAAGGTGTAGTAATATGCCATCAACACCAACATTCCTTCCCAGAAATCCTCCAAGGGCAGAGTGGTCACTGGTATGTTTCCTACAGCAACAATGCTGGTTGTCCCATCAAAAAGCAGCACTGGGGAGGAGAGAGGCCGCTTCTCCAGGTATAGCATAGCATCTTCACCCGGCTAGAAAAGCACAAAAAAAGGACAAATTCTTCAAGATTTTAAATGAAAGGGTTGCTGTGCATCCAAACAGCTTAAGACACAAAAAGCAAAATCAAGAATGTTTAGAATGATTTACTGTTGGAATAGAAGAAATAAATGAAATTTTGGAAATGTATTAATTCTGAGCATGAATTTTCTCTAGTTTACAGCCTTTTTTATCATGTATATTTGTGCTTTTTTTCTCATTTGTTTTTTTAAACATTTTTTAAAAACTTTGTTACATATTCTAGTTTTTGAATGCCTTATATAAATAATTTTACCCATTTTACTTGTATCCCAACTGCAATGTGCTTTTGCTCTGCGCTGCCTCTCTGGAGTAGGTTTTAAATGCCAATTTAGAAATCCTGAAGAAGGAGTAATTTAATCCCTGCTGAATTGAACTTTGACCCTCTCTTATTAAGCATGAAAAGCAAAATAATATAATGATAATGGTAATAATAATAATACTACAATTAAATGGAGTGAAAGTTACAGTGGCTGGTATTGCTAACAGCTGTTCTCACCTGGAGGATATGAAGGAGAGCCTCACTGGCACTTCCCAGCCGCTTTGGTGGTGTAGTTGGTGAAGGAAAAAGAGATGGAAGTGCATTGAAGAGAGTGACAGTAAACTCCACTGTGGACAGAGAAAAGTATCTTAATAAAGTAATCTGAACATATCTGATGTATGGATTTAATGTATGAAAAGGCCACTTACCTCCACGTACATCCAAGGGGAGAGGAGGTTTCAGGACCTTCTTCCAAATGCCATAGAACTGCACTTTCGAACAAAACTCTGTCCATCTACCCTTCATTTGATCTATGCATTTGCAGTTGGAACCACCAACGATGCGACACAGTTCATCCATTGCCTATGAAAAAGTTGTGCTCAGTTAGTCAAGAACCCTATCCAGAGAAAAGCAAGGAATTTAATTGAAGGTAGCTAGGCTTACATTTCGAATATCTTTGAAGCACAGGTATGCTTCAAATATTTTTGTGGGCCTGTCTTCTTCCCTTGTAACATCTGCATCAATAAAAGCTTGTCTGGCCTCAAACTCCAGGTCCAAAATTTGAGCAACGTCACTTTGGTTGGGTTTTGCATTTGGTTTCCTGTACATGTTGCTCAAGGTTTTGTAATGTCTTGGCTGCATCTTCAGGCTGTCATGGTCTGCTAGGGAGAGCAAAGAGCATTTGTAAGACAAGGTGTAACTACTAGACTTCAGAAAATCCAGATTTTTCTAATCAGTAATTTCTAACAAGGTTCTAGGATTATTTTTAAGTTACTGTTTTCAGTTTAATATTTATGAGAAATAATGTTTAGGTTAAATATGTTTAAGTAATGAACTGACCCTATATGTCCTGATCATTTCCCTTTATGTCCTTGTCCTATAATGATCATGGATTTATGTTAATTGTTACTTCGAACAGAATCAAATATTAAAAGGAAAGTTAAAGATGCCCATGAATAAAATCATTGTGAAAACAAGGCACAGTTTGTTTACTGTGTATACCATTCACAATAGTGTGGACAGTGATTATGAGCTCATGGATAAAAAAAATCTTTTAGGTAATTTGATCTATGACAGAAACACTGTGATAAAGCATGATAGATGTAACCAGCATGAGGATTTACATGTGTAAATAATCAGTACTGAATAACACCCACTACAACACAAGGTATTAAAATATAAACTATTTTCTGGTGATTGTGTGCAACACTGTGTGTGTGCTATGGCTAACTGGCAAGATGGTATGAGGGATATATCATATGTTGACACGCCAACGTGTTAATGCCACACCAATGTGATTTGTGGAATACACATTTAGAAAGGGGTTCATTGTTGTAGCCATATGGTGGAAGGAGTTGTAAGAGGAGACACAGTCAGCAGATAGAGAGGTAGCTAAGGGTGACGGTGGACTTACCAACATCGTCATCTGGAGTTGGTGGACCTATGGCAGCCCTGGGTGCAGAGCATGAGGCTGACTTAGATAATAGTGGTGAAGCCAGGGTATTATTGTTTGACTGTGTTGGTACAGTAGAGTGTAGATGGAATTTTGATGCCTTCTCTGAGAAAAAAAGTAGAGGATGAACAGAATTTAATAACAGGAAATGGCTAGAAAGTTAAGGCAAATATTCAAAACTGTCTAAATCTTGCAATACACTCTGAATAGAAAACTGAGGGCAAAAGTTTGAAGTTTTATATGTCCAAAAGTCATTACTACAGCAGACCAAAGTACACACCTGCATTTGAGTTGTCCTTGCTGAGGTCAAGTATGGTATAGTCACTTGAACCACTTGCTTCGCCACTTAAGTCACCTTCAGTTCCATTGTCTAAGTTGTCTGAGCTGAAAATAATCTTCCTGGGCCTGCCTCGCTGCAGCATGGAACCCTGTTTCCTCCTTGGAGACTTCATATTTTGGAGTCGTTTGTACAGTTTGGTGTAGATGGTCACCTGTGGTAAAATAATATATATTTGTACATTCTTTTTTATCTTGCTCAATTTTAGATATTGTAGTGGCAAAAGAATGACTTACATATGGCATGTGTGTGTCAGCATCACATAACATAGGGTAATAGTCGACAATCTTCTGTGACATTGCTCTCATTTCAAGTTTGGAGGGGTATCCTACTTCTTTCCCCATGGGACTAGCACGGAGGATTGCAACCATGCTGGTGACTGTGTTCCTTATAAGTCTGCAACAGAGCTCCTTCGACATCTTACAGTCCTTTTCCTTTCCACTGTGAAGCAATGCAAAGTACTGACTGCGCACCATGTCCAGTTCTGAATCTGTATACAACACATACTCTGGTGGGTCTGGCATTTTCATTGTTTTGTGAGCAGTGTAGGAAATGGGACTGGAAGTTTGTGGCTGACATTCAGACACAACAAAGCCTAAGGGGTTACTCTCGCTTCGATGGCAAGTGTTGGCATTTTGTTCAGCAGTCTTAAGCAATAACAGGATATAAAAAAAAAATAAATCCACAATTAGGCAAATTATTGCTAGACAATGATATATTCTAGCATTAATTATAATATTCTTATTTGTATAATGTCTGTTTACCTGTTGGATTATGAAATTCCAAAGCTTCTTTCTCCGGAAGAAATTTTCATGGCCTGGAAAGAGATCCTTCAGGTCATCCCGGGTAAAGCTTCTCAAAGCTTCATAGTCAATATTCGCAGCTGTAAATGAGAAACACAGCTTTAATTTTGACACTTATTTCTCTTTGCCTGAGTGTGGCTTATTACATATTGAGGTCATTTTTGCCAATAAATATATAACATTTTTTGAATGCAATAAAACTATTTTTTGGCGGTTTTCAAGAATGATGTTCCAAGTATATTTTGTCAAAAACGATTCAAGGCTATGATTTGGATAAATTTCAATCCAACTGAAACTAGAGTGCAATCTCAGCTCTGAGTTTCAGAAACTATGCTAACCGATGCTAATCGGTTAGCATAATCAGCAAGGACAGCTCATGACTCAAGATAACTGAAAAATGAGACTTACCCTGCAACACAGACAGTATGGCATCGTCAAACGCATCCATGCCGTGACAGCAGTTCTCTAGCTCGGTTCAAAAGCCTCCGCTCAAAGCACCTGGCAATAGCCCACAGCTGAAGTAAGATCATTTAGCTAATGATCATGTTAGCTAGCTTGCTAACTAGCGGCCCTCACAAAACACGACTTTATCTTAATAGCACAGTTATACTATAGTGTCGTTCATAAATGTAATTATTGAACTTAATGTTAGTTTTTTAAAAATAAATAATTTTTATCTTGGTAACGGTCCAGTTGGTTTACAAAGCACGGAAAACGATTTTGTCCCGAAAAAGTAAGGTCATGACAGGAACTGAGCATGCGCATGCAGAAAATTATTTATATTTTTTTTCAAAGTACACAAAATTCACAAATGAAGTCTAAAATGCTTATTGCCTAAAAATAAATATAATTGATATAATTTAAAACTGAAAAATTGGATAATTAAGGAAAAATATATTTTTAAAAATTGCCTACATTTCCCATTGTCCCACACTCTCATCTGTGGCCTTCAGTAAAGAGCGGTAAAGTATTCCGCATGGCTACAGCGCATAAACAGTTCACCATGGCGCTCTGGAGATGTATGAGCTGTTTTATCTTTGTTTCTTAAACTCTGAATGTGCTCCTTGCCACGTAAATGCAGCTCGTGGTCGAAGGCAAGATTTGGATTGTGGAAAAGATGGCTGTGAACAGGATTTCAGAGTTTTTAACTCGTTCTTTCGCGGCATTAAACGGACGCACCCTCTGTATTTGACGAATGGAAACCCACCAAAAGGATGGAGGATCCCCCCCAACATCCCACTCTGTAGGATCGGAAAATTGTTGTGGTTCTGTGTTTGCCAACCGTGGTACTACAACAACAACCAGCACTGTGGAAATATCAAGTCGTGGATCTTTGCCTGAAGCGCAGGAGCCTCAGGTTGACAGCCCGGTCACGGTAAGTGTTAACCTAACTAAATAAAATGTAGTGTGACTTCTGATGACACATTTAGCTATATTTAACTCCTCGTATAAGGTCCTATATTACTTTTACTCCTTTTCTCCATTTTTAATCAAGCGTTTTTCACTATGGTTGGATTGTAAATCACCAGGATGAGTGTAGCAGGGGTCCTCAATCTCAGTCCACGAGGGCCGGTGTGCCTGCAGGTTTTAGATCTCACCCTGGGTCAACACACCTGAATCACATGATTATCTCATTACCAGGCCTCTGGAGAACTTCAAGACATGTTGAGAAGGTAATTTATCCATTTAAATCAGCTGTGATGGATCAAGGACACATCTAAAACCTGCAGGGACACCGGCCCTCGTGGACTGAGATTGGGGACCCCTGGGTAAAGGCTACGCTGCAGCCGTAGCAGGCATGCACTCTGCGGCTGTCATGTCTCATGGTGTAGTTTGCATCAAAGACACTTTGCTCGTTTAAATCATTCATGTGGCAGCAATTTGGGTATCTCGTAGGAAAATTAAATAAAATAATAAATGCATACAATAAAAATATGACATACTTATATAAACATCAATTCTACATGAAAATCTAAATTACATTATTTTATAATACATAAATAATTTAATAAATAACAGTAATCAGTGTCATTCACTTTGTTTTTCTTTTTTTGTTTTTTGTTTTTTGTTTTGATGGTCTAATCATTAGGTTACCTAATTATACCTGTTGTGTGAGATTTTAGAATTGGCCAAGTGTTTGGAGTAACTTTGTTATTCTGCTCTAAAGGAAGAAGCTGCTACTACAACATCCTTTACCAGACCTGTTGCGGCTTTCGCTATCAGTGTTCAAAAACAGTGCCACTAATCACAGGTATGTCATATTCTTAATGGATCAATACGGTACATAATGCAATCAATATCTTACTTGTTTATAATGACATTCAAACTTTTTATGTAAATGCAGAATAAGTTACTTTGTTTGTCAAATATTTTCACAGAGAACGGTCAAACATATCATCTCAGGAGTGCAACAATATCAGGCAGTTCTTGTGGATATGCTCAAGCAAAAATTGAGGACAGTGTTTGAAGATCATGCCGAGAGAACCACTCAGCTTCAAGATGAGGCGTTGGCTACATTTGATAAGTTCATGGATCCTTTCTCCAGCATTGCTATGGACAGAGTTGAGCCATAGGGGAACTGTTCAGCCCAGTCAACGCATAGGAAGTAGTAGTATCCCAGAAGATTTGTTAGGTAAAGCAAGGTCTTTGAAGGGTCATGTCCATAAGCAACAAAAGTTTTTACTACGTACCATTAATTGAAGGTGTAAAGCAGTTATTGACTGATGAGAGAATCTGTTGAACACTGCACCACAAAGAAGCAGAGAGGCATTCTTCTATGATTTAACAAACGGATCCCTCTTTACATCTCACCCCATATTTACAGCCCAAATGCATTGCAATTAATACTTTACACAATTATAATGTGTAACCCCTTAGGGTCCCATGCTTCTGCAAACACATTGGTTATGTTTTATTGTACTTTAGAAAATATTGATTCAAAATTTAGGTCAAAGTTAGCTGCAATATGACTTTATTGCTATCGCTAAGGAAAATTACATTGCTCAGTGGGGCGTTGATGTTGTACTGAAAAGAATTCTTCAAGATCTATCAGTGCTTTACAATGGTGTAAGGATTGAAATGTCAAATGGTGAAATTAAATAGTTTGGTGTTTTTTATAGCCAGTTGCGGAAACATGCTATCCCAGCATGAGATTGCTGGCTTTAAAGAAGGGATTGGTTTTGCTTATAGCAAATGTAGACACTGTGAATACAACAACAACAAATTGAAACAGTCTTGTGGACAGATGCTGATTCTTTTGAAAATACTTAATTATGATAGTTCAGATAAGTTCCTGCTCCCATTATTTCTTTACAAACTGTATTGCAACTGAAAAGTAAGATTGAGGAACACCTGTATCAGTTCATGCTACAGAATTAGCACATGAGCTCATTGATTATACTTTATACTGTTCTAGTAGTTTCAGGGAAATTGTGTTTGTGCCAATAACATAGAGTCTTTCTGATATCATTTCCCATAGAAATCAGCCTTAAGATTAGGGCTGCACCAAAGGATTTCCTTAGTGTAGTGTTCTGATGTCGGTTAACAAACCCTCATCAAATGTTCCCTAAACCAATGTTAGTGTTGTGCCACAATAATGCTGGCATGCTGGGACAAACAGCTGTCTCTGAAATGAGATTTGTATCATAGATTTTGGTAAAATGTTTTCTCTTTTATGTAAACATTTGAAGTCAGACATGATTTTTCAATAAATCATGTTTTCAAAGGATGACTTGTGTGAATTTTTATTAAATCAAGGTAATGGAGTTTGTGACTGCATCTTGAAACAAGTTATATTTTGAGAGAGATCTGGTGAGAGACCTAATGTAGGCTATTTTAAGAGTTATTCTTTCCATTTTAGGATTTCTGTACTAATATAGACACAATTATATGGTTATTCTTGATTTAAGTTTATAATCTAAAATCAAGGCTTAGAAACAAGTATATCATTTTTAAAACAAGGCAAATTATCTGCCCTGTCTAAAAATAAGATTTTAAATCATGATAAGCACCAGGTAATTTGCAGTGTGTGTTGTTGTTGTAAGGGGGACGTAGTAGAGAACACCATGAGAACGTTAAAGGGGGAAGTGTGGGCGTAGATTGTATATAAAACCCACGCCCTATAATCAGGTGCGCCTTATGTGTGTGTTAAAAACAGTAATGGCACACATAACTGAGACTGCGCCTTTTAGTACGTTGCATCTTATGGTCGTGAAAATACGGTGTATGCATATATATATATATATGTGTGTATATATATATTGAATCTCTGAAGGAAGTGTTTTTGTGATGCAGCAACAGCGGGACTAACTGAGGTCAGGATGTTGAAGCCTCTGCATGATGAGCGGTTCACAGAGCTACACAGACATTACAAACATTTGTGTGGTGAATAAAGGGAGATGCTGTCAAATCTGAATAACAAAAGTTTTTGCAGAAACAATATTATCTGCAGCCAAGTTAAAACAAAACTTAGACCACTTTGAATCTTTTAACCTTTTAGTGTATTTGGTAATATTTAGTACAACAAAGAAGAAACAAACAAGAAAAGGAGGCGTTAACTCTTAGACTATGTGATAATTTAACGTGTGGTTTCTTCAACCAACCATGTTGTTGTCTGATACACAGTGTGTTCCATTTCCTGTTTGGTTGATGTAGCTAAGGTTCCCACAGCTATCTAATTTACCATAAATTAAAGGAGGAGGAGAATGTTTACAGTAAGGCTGTAAAAATATTGTGTACCCAAAGGTATGGCTCACAACTGTGACAAATACAAAACTTTAACTCAAACGGTTAAGACAGCCTACAAGACAAATATAACTAATAATGTCAATTAGTGTCAAGCCCTGCTTATCGTTGCCTAAAACTAACTCCTTCAAAAAGAGCTCCTTGTTGACTCTGGTGTACTACAAAGCTGGATCAGCAACTGTGACTCTCCACCAAACCATCAACCACTCATCTTAACATATCCCTTACTAGAAAGACAACCCACATATAAGCTGGTCGGAAGAAAGAACTAAAAGTACAAGTTTGTTTTGCCTGTCAAACTGTTTACAATCTTCCCTGCCAACTCAGTCTCTAAATCTGCTGAATGTTGCTCACCTAATCTTTCTCTCATCCTAAGGAGTGCCGTGGCCTATAGCATCATCCTTATGATTGCGAAATTCACCTCCTGCCTGGAGCACCCAGGGTGGGATATATTAGACAGAAATTGAACAACAGAAGCAGGAAGCAAGACAAATAGGCAACCATAAGCATTTGAGTAAGTTTGGCAAGGTCTAAGTTTTGTTAAGTCTTACGGGAAGACCTGACACCAGGATTCACAATGGGGAGAATGCAAGCCAGCAGAGGCACCATGATGCTTTGGGCAATGTTCTACTGGGACACCGTGGCTCCCGCCATCCATGTGGATGTTACTGTGACACAAACCACCTACCAAAGCACTGCTGCAGATCATGTACACCCTTTAATGAAAGCTGTATTCCCTGATGGCTGTGACTTCTTTCCACAGGATAATGCTCCCTGATACAAAGCAAAAATAGTTCAGCAATGGTTTTAAAAGCACAAAAATGGGTTTGAGGTGGACGTGCCCTCCAAATTCTCCAAATCTCAATCCAATCAAGCATTTGTGGAATGTGCAGGACGATTAATTCCAATTCATGGAGGCTCTTCCTCCCAATTTACAAGCTGTTGCTAACATCTTGGTGACAGATACCACAGCACACCTTCAGGTTATTACTGGAGTTCATGCCTTGATGTGTCACAGCTGTTTTGGTAGCAAAAGCGGGACCGACACAATATTCTTAATATCTGCTTCACTCGGGTCTGAGTGGTCACCTCAACCTCCAGTCTGGTGAAAACTGCTTTTTGGAGATTAAAAATGTATGTAGGAATAAACCAATATTTTTGACACATAAATTAAAACAAAACTTGAGACCACATTTAGAGTTTTACTATAACAGTGTATTTGGTAACATTAAACCCATAAAGAAGAAACAAACAAGAAAAGGAGGGGCTTACCCTTAGATGATGTGATAACTGTGAGGTTACCGCAATCAACCATGTTGTCTGATACACATTGTGCCATGTTTCCTGTTTGGTTAATGCAGCTCACAGCTATCTAATTTATGATCAATTGAAGAAGGAAAAATGACTTCAATGTGTTTTAATTCAGCTGTGACAAAAAAAAAACTTCAGCTCCAAAAGTGAAGATAACCTACAAGACCAATGCATCCAGAATCTAAATTAAGATAAAGTTTTTTAAAAAGATCTAAGACACAGGCCACATGAATCGGCATGGCAACCAATGTCAAGCCCCTGCTTCTAGGGTTCTTTGTTTATCAGTAGTTATGATATTGCCCTATTGTTCTATTCAAGTCAATTCATTTGTATTTTTTAATGTTTATAATATGTTATAAATCTTATTTATTAATTGTTTATTTATATACCTGAAGGAACTTTTTATAATAGGGTAAGGAGCCTACAATAATACAAAGACACACTGTGGAAGAGGGCCATGAATTAATAATAACTAATAATTTAGTGCAGAGTGGTGTATAAACAAAGACTGAAAAGAGGTGAGTGAAGAAGAAACACTGTGAATCATTGAAAGCCTCCAACAGTCTAGGACTATAGCAGCATAACTATGGGAGGGTTCAAGGTCACCTGATCCAGCCTTATCTGCAAGCTTTATCAAAAAGAAAAGATTTAAGCCTAACCTGTCTAAGCCTAACCCCTGAGAGGGCGTCTGTCTCCCAAACTGGGAGCTGGTTCTACATATAAGAGGCTTGAACGCTGAGGGATCTGCCTTCCATTCTACTTTTAAAAACCCTAGGAACCACAAGTAAGCCAGCAGTCTGAGAGTGAAGTTTTCTATTGGGTTGGTATGGTACAATGTACTATAAAAAAAAAAAAATAGGAGTGGCCTGACCATTGGAGACATTGTATGTTAGGAGAAAATCTTTAAATTTGATTCTGGATTTAACGGGGAGCCAATGAAGAGAAGCCAGTATAGGAGAAATATGCTCTCTATTTCTAGCCCTTGCCTGTATTCTTGCTGCAGCATTTTGGATCAACTGAAGGCTTTTCAGGGAGGTTTTAGGACAGCCTGATAATACTGAATTACAATAGTCGATCTTATGAGTAATAAATGCATGAAGTAATTTTTCAGTGTCACTCTGAGACAGGATGCTACAAATTTAAAAAAATATTGTGCAAGTGCCAGAAAGCAATCCTAAATATTTGTTTAACATGCGCATTGAAGGAGTCTTCACAGTGTTACTGGAGGCCAAGATAATACATTCCAGATTAACCTCAGTTTTATATGAATTTAGAAGCAGGAAATTAGAAATCATCTAGGCCTCTATGTTGTGAAGACATTCCTGCAGTTTAAATAATTGGTGTGTGTTATCTGACTTCATGGAGAGATAAAGTTGGGAATCATCTGCATAACAATAAAAATGTATGCTATGCATTTGAATGATACTGCCTGAGGGAAGCAAGTATAATGTAAACAGAATTGGTCGTAGCACAGAACCCTGTGGAACTCCATTATTAACCTCTGTGTGTAAAGAAGACTTCCCATGTACATGACTAACTTAGAGGATATTAGATAGATTTGACTGAAACTACTGCAGCGCAGTAACGTTGGTACCTATGGCATTTTCTAATCGCTGTAATAAAATATTATCGTCTCAAACACTGCACTATGGTCTATTAAAACAAAGCATTCTTCTGTAGAAGATCAGTTAGCTTTTTTTACAAATACTCTTTCAAGAACTTTTGAAATAAAAGGAAGGGTGGGGCTTGGTCTATAATTAGCTAAGACAGCTGGGTTTAGTAACTGCTTTTAAATGAAAGGTTTAATTACTGCAACTGTGGTACATAGGTCATTAACAGAGAGAGCTCAAAAAAACCACAGAAAAAGTCACAAACCTTGAAGTTTGGTGTAAAACTGCAATATCACAGGTAAGAATGGGATACTCCTATACTAAACTGGATTAAACTTGGACCATCAGTGCAATTTGATATGATGGCACACAACCATTATTACCCAGCTTTTCTTATTCTGTTTTTTTTTTTTCAAAGCATTAATTACTTTTTTAAAGAAAGTTGGGAACAAAACTTAGAGTAAAGTGCCATTATTACTAAATCATATTTTGTTGTTTTAAATCATATTAACTAAAAAATGGACCACCAGAGCTTAGCTGACCATGATGATACTGAAAATAATTAGTTTTATAATTTTAAATGAAGGACAAATGAAATTGTTATTGAAATGTGGAGTGTAGATAAAGTGCAGTGAGAGAAATCTTAATAACTGAAAAACACATTTAATGTCCTTGTAGCTGTCAGGGTCCTGGGTCTGAGCGACCCAGGATCTCTGACCAGCTATGGCCTTATGTTATATTATTTGTATTGTATATATATTTTTGGTGTTGCTGCCACTACTGTTTGTGTGTGTATATATGTGTTTGGCTGTAAGAGGATGTCAAGCACCTGCAGACCTGGTGGGTGTGGCCCTGCTGGCGGCCTGGCCACACCCAAAGCCACACACCTGCTGCTGATCAGGGCTCGTCGGGGGAGCTACTTAGGAGAGTCTTGGAGCTCCCACCGACGCGGGATCATTGCGTTAGACTCCACGTTAGTTTTCCAGTTAGTTAGTGTATGTGTATGCCCGCGGTTGTATGTGTCCTGACGGCTGCCTCTATTTGTGTCCCCAGGAGAAGTGTGGAGCGCCAGACAGCAGCCAGCACGCGGAGTGCTGAGACACGGGAGCGGAGAGCACTAAGACACGACACGGGAGTCAGGGGAAATCACAGGGGATTTATTGTCATTATTCCATTCACTGTAAATAAAGAGCACCGTTTGCATCGTAGAGTACCGCGACTGGGTCCTCCTTTCCCCACATCCCCACGGTCCGCCATGCCAGACCGTGACAGTAGCTGCATAAAGCTCCACTGTGAAGTAGTAAAGTAGTAAATAGTAAACAAGCAGGACAGAAATGTCTTTTCATAAACATTTGAAAGTTTATTGTGAAAAACTAAAATTCAAAATTTCTGCCAAAAATCAAAACACAACTTGATTCATGTACATGAAATGTTTAGCATGTTATATTACACTAATATCCAACAATCTAAGCCAGAAAGGCATAAAAGTTCCTAACATAACATTTATTCTTATTGTTAAATATACAGTAACTGGTCTTCTGTTCCACTTTGTTATATTTTATTGTTGTGTTTAAGGTAAATAAACACAAATATTGATGTTTTAATGATAATATTTGTCATACTTGTAGCTTAACAAACTGAAATTAGTTTTCGTACAGCTTATTAGTATTGAGCAGGTTTTTTAACTTCTGTTTGAAAAGCTTCGTTGCCGAAATAATTTGTTCTGCTCTAGTATCTATTTGAATTTGTCTTGAAATAGATGAGCTGCGCTGTAGATAGACCCTCCTCCCCATCCTTTAAAGTCATCAGGAAGTTTGTTTTTTAACAGACAGCTGTGAAAGGTGTTGTGCTTCACTTCTCTTTGAAAAGCCTGAGGTGAGGGTCGCAGAGGTGAATCTTGATGCTAAATTTTCAGTAAATATTGAAGGAATTGATTAAAATAATTAGTTTGTTGTTTTTTTATTGTGATTCAGACACAGTTGGACTAACTCTGAAGTCAGGAGCTTGAAGTTTCAGCATGATGAGCCGTCCACAGAAATACATAGAAGGTAAGAACATTAATGTTCAACAGGGAGGAGAAAATACACACTTTTTGTGAACAATACTGTTTTCATACAACGTAACGTGTTCTGAAATTAAACAATCTTTTGGGTAAAATATCTTAAGCCTGTTTTCTGGGTTTTATCATACGAAAATATGAAAAACTTCATTCATGGAGAAAAAAACTAAGAAAGGCAACCATGTTGTTCTGTAATATGCAGTGTTTCGTGTTTCCCGTTGGTCTAATCCAGCTGTGGTTCTCACCTATTTTAAATTTTTGTACTAGACAAACACTGAAATGACATTAAGCAGTGTAATATCTTTACATCTGTCCTCAGATGCACTAGAGTTAGAACTATTTATTAAATGTTTATGTACTTGTGTGTTCACTTTCTGTCTCCTCTAAATCAGGTGAAGCTCTTCACTCTCAACATGCAAAATCAAACAATGCGTTAAAGCTCAGAGTGGCCGTGCTGGTTGTCTGTGTTCTCCTGGTATCGGCTCTTGTGGTAACTTATCTCTGTGAGTTTGTAATTTTAATCATGTAGCTTTAATTAAATAAGTGTCTGATTTACCATAAATTTATTAACAATCAGAATGTTTATTATAAAATTGTGAAGGAAAAACTTTTGAGTTGTGACCTAAATCATAAATTGGATGGATAGCACAACCACTTATGAATGTGTTTTACTCTGTGGGGGAACTATGCTGCTTTTTAGCACATGAGTTTTGTCATAATTAATATGTTATTATTTTTATTTGTACGCTAAGTTAAAAATGATAATTAAACTGTGACTCAGACATTCTTCTTCATTAATCTTAGCCAACACACCCGTAGCCGTCGATGAAAGAAGAATGCCTGGCTAGTTTCTTATTTTTAACACATTAACTTTATTAAATGTTAAGGCCAGCATGTATATAAAAAATTATATTCAATTAAAAATTAAATATTTAAGTAGCCAAAGATTTTAAGATTAAAAAAGTTACTTTGCTCTCTGGTTATATGCACATATTCTTTACCTGCATGCTACCAAAGCCTGCTCAAATGTGAATAAATCAGCACTACAGGTGAACTGAAATAAGAGGTTCTGGTAACAACAACCGTCTCATTGGCTATGGAATCTGCAAAATCAAATGCAGATAAAGGGATAAAGTGAAATCGAAAATATTACAGTTTGGTTTTTTTTCTTTTCTTATTTTTATTGTTTTAATAAGTGTTGGAGCTTTTGAAAACCAGGGACATGCTCAGAAACCTTGAGATGAAGCAGGAAACTGTAAAAGCTGATGTCACAGGTAAGAACATGAGACTACACTGTAATTTTGTACTAAACTTTTGTTTGTGACCTCTGGAATTTAATCACATAACACACATTATTATTAATATTATTAAATGTTGCTTAGCATGTTTTTTTCCAACATTTTAATATTTAAGTTATCTTCATTCTCATAACTGATCCTGATGAATAATTATTCTTTTTAAGCCTGTTTTTTTAATTTGTTTTTTGTTTTTTAGAGAGACCTCCTGAAATCAAACCATGTAGTACAGTGCAGCCCACATGCCCGGAGCCTGAAGTAAAAATTAGTACGTTATGAATTTTAAACACATTTGTATCTGCAGAAAACAATTGTATAAACAAATATACAGCTGCATGACACAAGGACCATCCTCCTGCCTGAAAAATCTATGAAAATCATTTTTTTTAATCTCTTTTTTATAACAGTAACACAACCGTGCAGCCCAATACAAACTATGTGCCCACAACTTCCTGAAATAAACATGAGTAAGTTTTATATTTTGTCTTTGACGTGTTTTTTATCCTCTGATTAAGGAAACAGGATCAAAGGAGCATCCTGCTGCTGCCAAATCAAAAATAGATGATCCTGCTGAAAATTTTGCAAATATTTTTTTAAAAACTTCATCTCTTCTCTATAACAGTAAAACAATCACACAGCACGATACCGACTACAACCCCACAACTTCCTGATATAACTATGAGTAAGGTTTATATTTTTTCTTTGATATATTTTTTATCCTCTGATTAAAGAAACATTGATGGACTGACACAAACAGTACGTTAGATTGTAACTGCAGGTCAGTCGTGAACAGTGATTTCTTCCACCTGACTGAAGTGTTTGATGTAATCTCTTCAAAGATGATTCATGTTATAAATGTGAAGATGGCTGGAAGCAACATGGAGGAAAGTGCTATTACTTCTCCACCAATTCCTCCTCCTGGAATGAGAGCAGAACTGAATGTAGGACTAAAGGAGGAGACCTGGTTAAGATAGACAGCAGTGAGGAGCAGGTATGAAACACTGCTGCAGGTTCATGTTCTCACCCTCTTGTTTCATCATTCCAGAACAGAAAGTTTCACAAAATAATTTGATCAAATGTTCCTGTTTAGAGATTCTTGCAGACAAAAACTGAAGAATTCTGGATCGGACTGACAGACTCAGCAGAAGAGGGCAGATGGCTGTGGGTGGACGGATCACCACTGAATGAAAGGTTTGATTCAGTACACATATATACATATACATATATACATATATATACTAGGGGTGCAACGATACACAAAACTCACAGTTCGGTTCGGTTCGATACTTTGGTGCCACGGTTCAATATTTTTTCGATACAAAAAATGTTCATGCCTTTTTAATTTGTCATTTATTAAAATTATAAATATATATTTTAACTCAAAAGTACAGTTTTTAAATGTAATGTTGCTGAAACAACAAAATAATAATAAAAAAATAAATCTATCTGATCGAGAAATCACTCATCTTTGGAAAAGAGAGTTTATTACAGAGAAATGGTTCTTTCCAAAATAAAAGCTATACTTTTATTTTGGAAGGCGGTGGTTTACGACACCAACTGTCTGCCATCTATAATCCAGTTTTGAGTTCCCTCCCCAGACGCCTTAACGCCCACTCACATCCTGGGCCATCTGACCTCAGGAAATCACATGATAGGGTGGGGCCAGGTTTCACAATGAGCTCACCCGAAACCCTGGCTGATTAGGTACCACACCCGCTTTCACACCTTGTCGCATGTGATTAGAGGATCACCAGGGGGTCCTTTGTCCCTCTTTGGGGGGATACTCCCACTGGGTTTAAATCTGGGACTCTCGGCCATTTGACCTTAGAACTGAAGAAGCTTCTCGGATGAGAGGTGAAACGTCTTCAAGCAACTCAAAGAAGTCCAGACGCTTTTCAAACTCCTTTGACTACGATGACCTGGATGACTGAGAACCTTCACAGACAAAAGCTATACTATACGCTTCTTCTGGGGTATATTCTCAGCAGCATATTAAACATATCAGGTCCCATAAGGAGAATCATGTGCTAACTGTCTAAATGACTCGGGTAAAGTTTGTAGCATGCGTGCTTGTTGTTTTTGTCTGCTTCCACTTGTCTTTGCACTAGGATGATGTCGGCGTAAATGTGCAGTCATATTCGTTGTGTTCCCACTAGTGCTGTCAGCGTTAATCTCATTAAAATGACGTTAACGCCATAACGCCGCAAATCTCCGTTAACAAGTTACCGCGGATCGCTCCGTGTGTGGGGCTGGACGGCGTCAACACGTTAACGAGCTAACTGCGCTAACGCACTAGTTCCCACCAATTGAGCATTGCGTGGCACATCCGACATACTGTTTTACTTTTGTCCATGACGCGCTTACCATCCAGGGTCATGTTTCACATGAAAACCAAAATAGTTCCAAAGGCCAGATCTGAATGAGGGTGGGGGAGGTTCAGTTTCGGGTACCGTTGAGGCAGTTGCCATGTTGCAATGAGCTTAGCTTCTGTCTTGCTAGCTTGCGCTGCACTCAGTGGATCTGCACTCGACAGTGCAGCTTAGGCGGAGTAGTCGAACGCAGATCCACTGAGCGCTCAACACAGACAGCAAAATTTTGTATTGTTCGATACATATGCGTACCGAACCAAAAGCACTGTATCGAACGATTCAATATCGATACAAGTATTGTTGCACCCCCAATATATATATATATATGTGTGTGTGTGTATATATATATACATACATATACATACATAAATATATATATATATATATATATATATATATATATATATATATATATATATATATATATACGCACACATGCATCAAAACACACTAAGAACAATCAGGCAATCATCTATTAACGGGACTCAGTGACAGTGAGGATGTAAGCAGAAATCAAAGAGAGAGAAGAAACAACAGGACCAGGACAAAACACAAACCGTAGAAAAAAGGAAACAGATTTTGTGACATGCAGTCTTGGCAAAAAAAATTGAACAAATTCTGACTTTGTGCATTTTCAAAATCAAAGTTCAACTTTAACTTTTACAGTTAATGCCCTTTCTGTTCTTCATCCCATAGGTTGACATTTTGGTTCCTTACCGAGCCAAATAGTTATCCCATGCAAGATCCTGATGGAGAGGACTGTGCGATGATGGGGCAAATGGGGATAATGTTTTGGTTTGATCATTCCTGCAAATTAACTCATAGAAGTATTTGTGAGAAAGCAGCTGTGGCTGTGTGTGTCTAAAATTCAGTTCAACATTTAAAAAAAAACCGTGAAGGTAAAGGACACATTGAGACAATTTTTCCAAAGCTAATGCTGCAAACATTTAAAGCTTCCATTCAGAAATGTTTATAATGAAATAAATGTGAATGATTATTTTGTGCTTGATTTTCTTATTCATGTATTATGTGCTCAAAGTGTAATGCAACCAGGGAAATTGTTTTTTTATATAAATAATTTCCTGGATAATGTGTTATTGAACTGTCTGCTGTACAGTCTTTTGAAGCTAAATGTGTTTTGTGTATCTATATTAAAGAAAAGTACTACATCTAAAGACAAATGAGGCTGGAGTCAAAACAAACACTGATGAGGCAGATGGGTGCTGCAGGTCAATATCTGAAAATTTTGCCTGTATGAAAATTAAATTAAACTTCATAAAGAGACTTCAGTGTTACTCAGAATAAGTAGTTTTATGTGAATCCAGTTACAATAAAACAAATGTTAAAGCATGCAGCAGAAAAAAAAAAATCTCCTCTTCGTCCTTCAGCATTTCTTCAAAACTTTGAAACACGAAGTTCTCACAATTATTTATTTTTGAAAAGACTGAAGATAGACAACAGCTCACCACGCCAAGACTTCTTTTTAGAATTTGTGGTCAAGTTTACATACACTCATCACTGGCATGAATATCATGTTGATTTGGGGGCTTTTAATTATTTCTTCAAACTGTTATTTTTCCAACATGGAACGATTGTACAGCATCCATCTTTAATGACTTTAAAACAAAGAACTGGATGGATTTTCTCTAATCTACATCAAAGTATGCATTCAGACTCAAATATACACACACACCTCCACTAATATTCGGTTAAATGTTCCTTAGCAAGTTGCACCTCAACCAGATAATTTCAACAAGCAACAAAAGAAACCTAGTGATGAAGAGCTGAAACATAAAACTCATCACATGGTCTCTACAATCACCTGATTTAAACAAAACTATGATAGTTTGGTACAAGTTGGACAGCACATTGCTGTCAATAACAGGCCACTGAGAGAAATGCTCAAAGCTCCAGGTCTGTTACAACAATAAATATTTAAAAAGGGGCTTTGATTTACTGATTACAATAAGATGATTAAAAATATGGTAAAAATGGTAAATGGCCTGCATTTGTATAGCGCTTTACTTAGTCCCGAAGGACCCCAAAGCGCTTCACACTACATTCAGTCATTCACCCATTCACACACACATTCACACACACTATATTGAAAAATAGTCTGTTTTTTTAAAAGCTTTACAAACTGTAATAGACTGAAGGGACAAAAAAAGAGAGTGGTCTGAAGGGTTCAGTCCAAATATTTCACAAAAATAAAGACTGGAGCTGTCATGGTGTGCTGTGTGGGAGGTAGGATAGGACCCAATTGCAGGAGTCACAGACACAGAATGAAAAGTAAAAACAGCAGCTTTAATGCTGAACAAACCTTTTACAAAATACACTTCACAAAAACAAACCAAATCTGAAAATGAAACTAGGAACAAAACTGGACTCAAGAACCAGAAAATAAGAAACACAGAGGAAAAACACACAGCAAAATGAGGGTACAACACGACAAAGAGCAAGGAAAACACAGGGCTTAAATACACTGAGGGATAACAAGGGAATGAGACACAGGAGGAGAGGACAGCTGGGAGTAATCAAACATGACAACACCAAGGGGAAGCAAAACTAGCAACACTGACATGAGACAAGGGACCATCAAAGTAAAACAGGAAGTATAACACAGAGACGCAGACTTGACACTGAACAAAGACAACACAGTGGCACAGTGACAGGAGTGACAAAAGACACGAGTGACTGGGGAGGCAGAAGGAACATGGAGACAAGAGTAACCAGACATGGGACATGGGGAAGGCAAAGTAACACACACAGAAAACAAGAGAACCTAAACCATGAATCAACAATAACCAAATAATATAATCACAAAGAATGAAATACAAATACTGGGTCACAGACCTAGTACTGTGACAGGAGCAAATAATGCTTTGATTTTATTGCCATTTGAACAGATGTCTGCCAGTGGTGCGTGTCCTGCTGGGAGTGTCAGCAGGGACACAAGGAAAAGTTGCAGGACACCGGCCCTCAAGAACTGGAGCTGATATTTAAAAAGATGTGCTTTCTCCTCTCTCTCTCGTGTTGGACTGAGGCCAGACTGAACACCACAGTGACCCACCATCTCATCCTGCCCTAAAAAGTGGTATTAAACAGTTGAACATGCAGTTTTTGACATAACATCACAGAAGACGTAGTGCCTCCTTGTGAATTACAGTTGCAGAATAGTGCCACAAGGTGGTGCTGTCCTCCTTTTTGTTGTGTTAGGCTGGAGCACATACGGGTGTACTACTAACAGAGATTAATAGACAAACAAGCTATGCCACTACTTTTTTTTGCAGGTAGGGGTTGGATTGAACATTCAGCAAACAGTCACAGAACATTCCCTGAATGTCACCTAGCACTCTCCTAGCAAACATACCCATAACACTGGCATTTTATTTTCCAAGGAAACATTTTAATCAAATTCTTGCAATGAAAACTACATCCAGATGAACAGAATCAACCTTTTGGGATTTTAATCAAATGTTCAATAATATTTGAAAAACCTTTTTCAGATAATGTTCCTGTGAGATATAACATTTTGACTCCTTTGAGAAGAACTGACAGAATCTGCCGAAAAGGGCAGATAGTTGTAGATTGGTGGCTCACCACTGAACACAAGGTTCAAATACTGTGAAAATTTACCTAATAAATATTAAATAAGACATATTAAGAATATACAAGAAAAGTATTTTTGTTAACTTCCCATGGCCCTACAACTGTCTAAACAATAACAACATCGGGATGTTAGAGCCACCAGTTTCACTAAACTGGACCTCCACCACTTGGTCAGAATCCTAAAAGGTGACGAATGGAAGACTGCCTTCAACACTCACCTAGGTCACTTCGAGTATCTTGTCATGCTATTTGGTTTGACCAATGCACCTGCTCTTTTCAAAGCTCTGGTGAATGATGTTCTGAGGGACTTTAACCATTTCGTTTTTGTCTGTCTGGATGACATTCTCATCTTTTCCAAGACTCACTCCGACCATGTGAACCACATCCGTCTCGTCTTACAGCGCCTTCTGGAAAATTGCCTATTTGTCAAAGCTGAGAAGTGTGATTTCCACATGCAAACAGTTTCTTTCCTGGGTTTCATTGTGGAGCAGGGGCAGCTCCGGGCAGACCCGGCCAAGATTAGGGCCGTGGAGGAGTGGCCTGAACCCAGACTCGGAAAGATTTACAAAGGTTTCTCAGGTTTGCCAATTTTTATAAATGGTTTATTAGGGACTTCAGCAAGGTTGTTGCTCAACTCAACTCACCTAACCTAAAGTTGTTTTGCAGTGGTCACCCTCCACGCAACACACTTTTGATCAACTCAAGCAGCTTTTCTCCTCCACCATCCTGGTCCAGCAAGACCTCAGCAAACCATTTGTGGTGAAAGTGGACGCCTCTGATTCTGGCGTGGAGGCTGTCCTCTCAGAATGCACCAAAGGTAAATTGCATCCATGTGCTTTTATCTCTCGACATCTCTCTTCATCAGAGCAAAACTATGACATGGGCGATCATGTCAAGTTGGCTCTAGAAGAGTGGAGGCATTGGTTGGAGGGAAATGAACACCCAATGCTCATCTGGATGGATCATGAGAACCTGACTTGCCCACAAGCTGCCAAGCGCCCGAATGCCCATCAAGTCAGATCTTGGATCACAAAGCCAGACGCTCTTTCACACCAGTTCCCACCACATCATGAGGCTTCAGAAAAGGAGAAGCCCAATGTGGTGTGACAGAGACACAGCGGGTCCAGAGAGTGTTGTTTTGAGCCATTTTATTTACCGCAACTGTAGCTCACAAGCTGCCAGCTGCACATGCAACACACCACAATACCCACCACAATACCCAACAACCTCTGCTTCCCCGTGTTTTTAACACGGTGGGCGTGATTGCTGAAGCCGTGCAGGTACGTTCGCACGGCACCGCTGACCACGACTCACCACACACCCCCATCGCCCGACTGAGGCCAGGGAGCCATCTGGCCAAACCTACTCTCCCCAACCAGCTTCCGACCTCGGCAACAGGGCTGTGTCCGTTCCAGACGCCGCCCACAGTCACCTGGCGAGCCAGCACAACCCTGCAAGCACGGTTGTGAGCCCCTGCTCACGGGCAGATGGGCCGGCATCCGTTGCTCTGGAGCATCTCGCGCCTCAATCTCGGACCTAGATCGAGCAGGCTCCCCTGGCACGGGGACCTCCATCTCCCCACACGGTTCCTCCACCGCTCCCGGCTGGAGCGGATCCTCATGCAACTCCTCCATTTCCGGCTGGAGTGGCGCCTCCACCTCTAGCGGGCACAGACCCTCTCACATCTCGTCCACCACTAGCTGGAGCGGCTTCTCCACCGCTCCTGACTGGAGCAGCCCTTCGCACAGCTGCCCCTCTTGCTCCGGCCGGCACAGACCCTTGTGCACCTTGTCTGCCGCCTCCGGTTGAGAGGCTCCTCCACCACTCCCAGCAGGAGCAGCCTTTCACCCAGCTGTTCCCCCTCCTTCGGCAGGCGCGGAACCCTGTGTGCCCTGTCTACCACCTCCGGCTGCCGAGGTGTCCCACACGGCTCCTCCACCGCTTCCCCACCACCAGTTTCCACTGGTGTGGTTGGCGGCAGCGGTGTCGACCGCTCCACATTTCGCCCCAGGTGGCGCTCAGCCTAGTCCTGTCCCGCAGCTCTTTCCGCCGGCGGTGCCCCCGCCACCAGCTCCGCTGGGTGGCCGCCATTTCAGCTAACATCTGGGGCAGCTCCTCCCTTCCCTGGCTCCGGTAAGGACCCACCGTGCCGCCTCCTGGGTTTCGGCACCACTGTGGTGTGGTGTGGTCCAGAGAGTGTTGTTTTGAGCCATTTTATTTACTGTGGTTGCAGCTCACAAGCTGCCAGTCACACATGCAACACACCAGAATACTTCCTCGTGTTTTTAGTCATGCACTGGGCGCACACAGACAGATTCGTCTGTCACCCGGAAAAAACGTCTATTTTCAAAACGTCTATTTTGGTGGCCATCTCTAGTAAAAGATGCCGTCCCGCTGGCCTTCTTCTACCTCTTCCTATGCCCAAGAGGCCAAGGTCTCACAGCTTTGGATTTCGTTACTGGCTTACCTCCATCAGGTAACACCACTATTCTAACCATCATTGTTTTTCTAAAACAACCACTTTGTTGCCTTACCCAAGTTGCCCACCATTCTCGAGACTGCTACATTGTTAAGAGACCTTGTTTTTCGATTACACAGCATTCCTCAAGATATTATGTCAGATCAGGGTCCCAGCTCACATCTCGTGTGTTTGGAAGGAGTTCTGTATGGAAATAGTGAGCCAAGTCAATTTGTCTTCTGGGTTTCATCTGCAGACGAACAGCCAAGCAGAGAGGGCCAACCAGGAGCTGTAGGCGGTTCTTTGGTGTGTGGCCTCGTCAAACGTCCACATGGGTTTCCCAGTTGGCATGGGTGGAGTACACTCGCAATTTAATGACATCTGCAGCCACTTGAGTCTCTCCATTTGAGGCTTTCCTAGGGGAACCTACCCCTGCACTGTCCATCACTGAAGGGATACTAGCAGTATCTTTCATGCAGCATAACATGTGCCACTGTCACAGTTTTTGTAGAACCACACGGGGCACTCTATGCAGGTCAGCTGAACAGAATAAACGTCTAGCAAATCGTCGGCTTGTTCCAGCTCACACCTATCAAGTTGGCCAGAAAGTCTGGCTCTTATACAAGTACGTACCTCTATGAATTGAATCAAAGAAACTAGCTCCTCGGTTCATTGGGCCGTTTGAGGTACGGTCTGTCATTAATCCAGTGACTGTTCGTCTGAACCTTCCTAAAAACATGAAGATTCACAAAGTTTTTCATGTGTCATAGGTGAAGCCATTCCGGACAAGCCCTTGTTTCTGTTCACATTTCTGTTCACCGGAATAACTGAGGTCAGGATGTTGATGCCAAGGCGTGAAAAGCTGTTCACAGAGCTACACAGAGGGTAAGAACATTTCATGTGCTGATAAAGAGTCAAATCTGAAAAACAAAACTGATTTTTGCTGGTTAAAATGGGTATGCAAAGATAAAACAATACTATCTGCACATAAATTAAGACCGAATTATAGTACACATTCAGTCCTTTAACATATCAGTGTATTTGGTATATTTGATATTTAGTTCAACAAAGAAGAAACAAACAAGCAAACGGGGGGGTGTAACACTTCAACATGTGGTTTCTTCCGTGAACTTTGTTTTTGTTTCCTGTTTGGTTAATGCAGCTATGGTTTCCACAGCTATCTGACTTACCATAATTTAAAGGAGGAGGGGAATGTTTACAGTAAGACTAAAAATACTATACACAAGAACTATGGCTGACTGTTTGAACTGTGACAAATGAAAAAACTTTCAAAATGTGAAGACAATCTACAAGACTACATACAGCAACCAGAAATAAAGTTTTTGTTGTTTTTGTGTAACAAAAGAAAGTTGGCAAAAGTAAAGACATTCTGTACTTAAGTAAAAGTACAAATACTGCTGTTAAATACTCCAGTAAAAGTTGAAGTAATGATTCAATTTCTTTACTCAAGGAAAATTACAAGCTCTAAAATGTACTCAAAGTAAAAATTAGCTCTTTGGAGGACATTTCTATTTTTGTCCAAAAATAAAAACATAATATCAGTAGAAAGGAATGCAAACTTTAGTCCAACCTTCATTTATTCTAATTATACTCAGCTTGAATCTAAAGGAAAAGAAGGAAAATAAAGACTATATTTATTTTCTATTGCCTACATTGTAGATGGTGTTTTTGCCTCTAAACAGGAAAATGTGTACAGTCTCAGCAAGTGGGGGAACCCTAGAATTAGTTGTAATGGCTCGGTGTGGGTAAAAGAATCACAAATAACAATTTCTAGTAAGAGCTCCAGTAGGTTTCCTTGGTGTACAGGCTGTGATCAGCTGCTGCTTTGTGGATGTACACAACAGAATTCGACAAATTGTAACCGGATGTGTCATGAGTTGTCCTGGCTGATTTCAATCCTCTACACTGACAGTACGCTGTTTATGCTGTCTTATTTTCTAGGCTGTATAAAGTTGGTAGGAAGATGAATTTCAGTCAATAAATCTCAGCATCAACAGCAAAAATTCATGTTAGGTTACATCAAGCGTAGTAGAGATTAACTCTGAAAATGAAACCATAGCCACTGTACAACTCGCACACTGTTCGTTACTTTAAATCCGTCACAGTACAGCAAACTAACCTGTGTATCCTGCACTAACCTGCAGAGGATTTTCATGAGACCTTTAAATAACAGTTAGTCTACCTCAGTCTGATTTGCAGCATGTTTCATAATCTGAAAAAACATAATGTCACATGTAGAGACCCAATATCCAATTTCAACACATGAGGACTTACAAGCTTTAAATCTGCACTTTATCAAACCCCGCTGAGCAATCCTTACCTTTAAATCAAACCTCTCTTCTTCCTCTCCTGTCCTGTCTTTCTTATCTTTCTTGATATCTGAGTGAAATTGGCTCTTTATTTTCTCATTGTGAAATACAGCAACTCGACCTTTAGTTAGCAACACACTGCGTGACAAACATTTTGTGTGTTGGGCTGATACAAATATTCCATTTGAAATTACCTGCCACTTAAAAAAAATAAATAAGATAAATAAATAAAAATTGTTTTTTGTTTTTTTGATTTTTGTTGTTATTTTTTGTTTGGGGTTTTTTTTCCACAGCCAATGAAGCTGCCCTAATTATTCCATCTCTGAGTCCTGTGTTTTGGGTCTTACCACACAGCTCACCCTGACAGCTAACACCTCAAACTATCAAGCTTACATCCAAAAAAGTGTAATAAAATAACAAGAAAAAAAACAACTGCAGAAAATGAATGGATATTGCTTTGAGCTGTAGATGTGCAGTTTGAGAAATTATAATAAACAACGTGGTACTTTTTTACCTTTGGGTCTCTTGAAATTAATTCTGTAGTATGTTTAAAATGATAAAAAATATAAATCTATAAAATGTTTTTAAGACACAAATGCACAATAATAAAAACCCTATAAATAGATAAACCGCACAGATGAGCAAGTTATTTAAGCAAATCAAGATCTGAAATGATTCCTGCATTAAATCAGACCAACTACTGCTGGACCAGCAGAACTTAAGTGACCTTGATGATACTGAAACTACACCAGCAGTCAAAAGTTTGGACACGCCTTCTCATTTAATGTTTTTTCCTTTATTTTTACTACTTTAGTATGTATCTACAATATAGAAAGACATCAAATATATGAAGCAAGATATACAGAATTATCAACTTTTCTCTTTGCTACAGAACTCTAAATATGGTTCATATTTCAGAATCCTGAATGTAGACACCCTTTGCTTTGTTGACAGCGCTGCAAACCCTTGGCCTTCTCTCAGTGAGCCTCATGATGTAGTCACTTGAAATGGTTTTCACTTCACAGGTGTGCCTTGTCAGGGTTCATTTGTGTAATGTCTTCTTAATGGAGTCGGGACCAGTTGTGTTGTGCAGAAGTCAGGCTGGTACACAGCTGACAGCCCTATTTGACAACTGTTAGAATTTAAATTATGGCAAGAACCAATCAGCTATGTAAAGAGAAACAACAGTCCATCATTACTTTATGAACTGAAGGTCAGTTAGTCTGGAAAATTGCTAAAACTTTGAATGTGTCCCCAAGTGCAGTCACAAAAACCATCAAGTGCTACAATGAAACCATCTCACATGAGGGCCGACCCAGGAAAGGAAGACCAAGAGTCATCTCTGCTGCTGAGGACAAATTCATCTGAGTCACCAATCACAAGTTAACAACACCTCAGATTAGAGCCCAGATAAATGCCACACAGAGCTCCAGTAGCAGACACATCTCCACATCAACTGTTTAGAGCAGACTGTGTGAATCAGGCCTTTATGGTCAAACAGCTGCTAAGAAACTACGACTAAGAAAAAGCAACAAATAGAAGAGATTTGTGTGGGTCAAGAAACACAAGGAATGGACATTAGACCAGTGGAATCTGTGCTTTGGTCTGAGTAGGAATTTGAGATCTTTGGTTCCACCCCCCGAGTCTTTGTGCAGCACAGAAAAGATGAACGGATGGTCTTTACATGCATGGTGTGATGGTGTGGGGGTACATTGCTGGTGACACTTTTGGGTATTTATTCAAAACTGAAGACACACTGAACCAGCATGGGTACCACACCATCCTGCAGCAACATGCAATCCTACCTGGTTTGGGTTTAGTTGGACCATCATTTAGTTTTTCAACAGGACAACGACCCCAAACACATGTCCAGGCTGTGTAAGGGCTATTTGACCAAAAGGGAGGGTGATGGAGTACTGGACCAGATGGCCTGGCCTCCACAGTCACCTGACCTAAACCCAATTGAGATGATTTGGGATGAGATGGACCGCAGAGTGAAGGCAAATGGGCCAACAGGTGCTCAGCATCTCTGGGAAGTCCTTCAAGACTGTTTTCCAGTGACTCCACCAAGAGTGTGCAAAGCAGTAATCAAAGGGTGGCTATATTGAAGAATCTAAATATAAAACATTTTGAGTTACTTCGCACTTTGTTTACTACATAATTCCATGTGTTCATTCATAGTTTGATGCTTTCAGTGAGAATCTACAATGTAAATAATCATAAAAATAAAGAAACACCATTAAATGAGAAAATGTGTTCAAATGTTTGACTGCTAGTGTAAAAAGTTTCATAGTTTTCAAGTTTAAAGCACAGGGTGCAGATAATGTCTAATCCCCACTTTATAAAGTCTAACGGGAAATTCTTTCACTAGAAAACAGTGAACAAAATAATTTACAAATGTTTTTCTGAAACTCCTAAAGAGACGAGCTGGGAAACATTTAAAGTGAGTCTTAATGCTCATCTGTCTTTCATGAAGTTTTATGAAATAGCTATAAATACCACAAAAAGATGATGAACCATCCCCAGAGCTACATATAAGGTCTGATATATCAGTGTGGTGCTAAATCAAAGCAGGAATAAAACAATATCTGTGCATAAAACTTGACACATCAGTATGTATGATAACACTTAAACCAAGACAGAAAAAAGTTAGAAGAAAAGAAGGAACCAACTGTTAGCAATTATAGGTGATATTTTAATGTGTAGTCACTACAAAATGTCTTGTTTCCTGTGGCTCCTCTTCTCGCATTCGACTTTGTGAGACACTGCTGTGAGAAAACAGTGAGAGAAACTGTAATTGACAAAAATATTTGACATTCTTGTAGCTGCACAAAGCTGCACTGTGTTAGGAATATATTAGATATTTAGCAAATGCTAAGCAAGACAGAAACATGTTTTCAAAAACAGCTATAAAATGTACTCTTATTGTTAAACATACAGTAACTACTCTCCTGTTCCACTTTATATATTTTCAGCTGAAATGAAATTAATTAGCATGATGATTAATGATGAGATCACAGGTAACAAAAATGATGAGAACAAACAGTGATTGTAGAGAGTTAGTTAGGACTGACCAACAGCTTTGTTTTGTCTTTTTTTCTGTTTTTATAGAAACATTTCACATTTTCCATAAAAGATGGAAATTATTGATGTGTTAATAATAGAATTTGTCATGCATGTAGCTAAGTAAATGTTTGAAATGAGTTTTCAAACATTTGTGTTGAACAGGTTTGTTTTTTAACTGCTGTTTGAGAAGCTTCTCTGGCGGTAATATTTTTCTGCTCTAGTATCTCTTTGATTTTGTCTTGAAATAGATGAGCTGCGCTGTAGATAGACCCTCCTCCCCATCCTTTAAAGTCATCAGGAAGTTTTTTTTTAATAGAGCTGTGAAAGGTGTTGTGCTTCATTTTTCTTTGAAAAGCCTGAGGTGAGGGTCGCAGAGGTGAATCTTGATGCAGAATTTTCAGTAAATATTGAAGGAATTGATTAAAATAATAAGACACAATTGGACTAACTCTGAAGTCAACTGAAGCCTCAGCATGATGAGCCGTCCACAGAAATACATAGAAGGTAAGAAAAGTAATGTGGTGGTAAATCAACAGGGAGGAGAAAAACTTTTTATACATTTTTGTGAACAACACTGTAATAGAACGTAACGTGCACTGAAATGAAACAGTACTCTTTTAACTGAAATATCTTAACCTTTTACTTAGAATTTTAAAATATAAATATATTAAAAAGGTCATTTGAAGAAGTCAGCCTTATTGTTATGTAATATGCACTTTGTCATGTTTCTCGTTGGTCTAATCCAGCTGTGATTCTTACCTGTTTTAATTTTTTCTTTCATTTTAAACAAGACAAACACATATCTTTACATCTGTCCTCAGATGCACTTGAGTTAGAACTATTTATTAAATGTTTATGTACTTGTGTGTTCACTTTCTGTCTCCTCTAAATCAGGTGAAGCTCTTCACTCTCAACGTGAAAAATCAAACAATGCGTTAAAGCTCAGAGTGGCCGTGCTGGTTGTCTGTGTTCTCCTGGTATCGGCTCTCGTGGTAACTTATCTCTTTGAGTTTGTAGTTTTATTCATGTAGCTTTAATTAAATAAGTGTCTGATCTACCGTAAATTAATTAACAATCAAAATGTTTATTATAAAATTGTGAAGAAAAACTTGTTATTTATTATGTTATTTTATTTGTAAGCTAAGTTAAAACTCATAATTTAACTGTGACTCAAACATTCTTCTTCATGAATCTCATGCAACACACCCGCAGCCGTCAGTGGAAGAAGAATGCCTGGCTAGCGTCTTATTTTTAACATTAACTTTATTAAATTTTAATATTAGCATATATACAAATTCAATTAAAAAATCAAATACAGTTTTATTATAAAAACTTTAGAAGTGGTAGCAATATGCATTCAGGGCAATAGCCAATGATTTTAGGATTAAAAAAGTTACTTTGTTCTCTGGTTATATGCACATATTCTTTACCTGCATGCTACCAAAGCCTGCTCATATGTGAAAAAATCAAGACTACAGGTGTACTGAAACAAGAGGTTCTGGTAACAACAATCTTCTCATTGGCTTTAGACTCTAGAAAATCTCATACAGATACAGATGAACAGGTGATGGAGAAACAGGTTTACCTTTTAGGTGAATGAGTTGAAGGGAAGTTATGAACTGTTTCTGAGAGACAAATAACACCAGGATCCTTTTCTAAGTGGGTGACAGCTGGTAACTGTGCAGGGGCGAGTCTAGGAAAGCTTTGCCAGGGGGGCCAGGTAGGGCATTAACAGGGAAAGGGGGGCTCAAAGAAATACTTTTCTTTCTTATTCTCATTTAAAATGTCTCGTTTTTAATAAATAATTTCCTGAATCTTACAACCAAAGTTTTCATCTGATGTAAAATGTATAGAAATCATACATATACCAACAAGACAGTGTACATCACTGTCACAGCAGCGATTGTTTTCATTCAAAGGCCGATTTTTTTGTCCCAGTCCAGCCCTCATACCGACCCAGTACTGGTAATTTTTCTTATGCAGATGAGGAATTATTTCTGTACCATTATTTAATTCCAGAGGTTTTTAAGTTATTTTTTTTGCACTTCTTGACTTGTAAAAGCCTTGTGGAAGAAAATAAATTTTTTTACTGTTACAATTTAATCTGCAGCTTTAATATTGCACTAATCATATCACATATAGCTTTAAGACGGCATTGAGACATTCAAACATACTGACACCATATTAACCTTTATTACAGGTGCAGTTATAATCATTGTTATATTTTATATCTTTATACACACATTGCATTTCTGTGCTTATAAACGAGTTGAAGCTCGCCCAGGTAATTAAAGACCAAAACTTCGTTCGGCGTGAGGTCCGGATGATCCATTGGATAAGTGGCTGGGAGCTGGAGAAAGATCGCACACATGCTTACAAAACACATATGTATCACATATAACCTAGAAACAGGCCTGAGCAGAGGCCTGAATGTATTCAGCAACATGCGGCACTAGAGTTTACTTGACAACAGGTGACAGAAGGGGAGGACCAGTCCAAAGGCCTGAGACCATCGCCTTATTTGGAAGAAGATGCCAGAAAGGGGAACTTCTGTGCCTGCATTTATCTCTTATAATTGTTCATTGTCTGTAAAAGAGGCAAATAATGTTCTTGAGATGCAAATTATGAGCTTGTAAACGCAAGAGGGGGCGTTATAATACCCTGATATTATAAAAGCAATCTGAAGTGTATTTTGGGTGGAGATCCATGCTGATTGTGTGCAGTAATTATCTCCCCGCGCGTGTGTTCAAATAAAATCATTGTTTTGACCCAACCCTTCTGGACTATCATTGTTTTGTACTCTTCCTCAATATTTGAATCCGTAACAGCCTATATGACATATTTTATTTCTAAATTCATTAACCGCACAGAGAAGGCATCGTTTAAATATGTTAAATATGTTTCTTTAAGCAAGTTCTTCATGACTGAGCTAAGTGTCCTCTTTTTTGGAAATCAAGATATGGTCACCCTAATTCACACTCATTCAGAAAATAACAAAAAAACAAACATCTGGAAGTAAAAAAGTGCTGATGACTTGAATATGTCAAACTATACTGTTCCAGATTAACAGATTAGAAGATTCGCAGCAAAGATTATCACCTTTAGAAGCAATAACTTCTCATTATTATTAGTCGTATTAGTATATTAGCAGTAGTAGAAGCAGTAGTCTGACGATCAATCTCACTCTGCTCACTAATCTCTCACCACAGTACCACAAGCTGAAGTGTGGAGTTTGACTGGGCCATTGCAACATGTTGATTATTTTCCTTTTCCTTGTTTTGCAGATTTGCTGCTGTGCCTGGGATCATTGTTCTCTCTGCATTACATTTGACTCTTGAATACTTTAGTATACAGAGAAGTTCGTGGTTTAAGGTGCCCAGGTCTTATGGCTGGAAAACAACTTCAAATCACTAACCATCCACTACTGGAATGACAGTTGGTATGAGGTCTTTGTGCTGATATGCTGTGTTGGTTTTTCACAAAGCTGGGCACTGTGTATTATGGTCAAATATCTGCCTTATCTAGAGAAATGCATGAGTTCTCCACCACTGACAGCCACTTATAAGTCTGCACCACACAGCTGTCTACCATACAAGGGGAGGAGAAGTGTTGCACACTTAAATAAAACCTTTGTGGCTTAATGTGTCAGCCTTTGGTGTACAATCTGCAAATATACAGACACAGTCCATCGTCACAGTGGACTGAAATATTTCAAAATCAACAAATACATCTTACAGTAGAATAAATGAAATCAAGATTAAAAGATGATTACAAACATAATGAGGATGACCACACATAATACTGTATTACACGTTTTGTAACCAGTCTCTTAACTCTTGCTAGGCCCAATACATTACAATGAGTGGCCCACTGTGTTTAGCCCTTGTAGACTGCTCATTTCAGGGCATACTCCCTCTTGTGGTAGAACGGAGGAATAACCATTCTTCCAGTACTACATTTCACTGGAGACTGGGGCACACATTATTTTGTGACAATTAAAGAAAATAATATTTTAACAATCTGAACACTGTAATGAAATAAAGGAGATGGCTTATTTACATACATGAAACACTCCTTGCCCTTATAGATGGACCTGAGCATTTCACACCAAACTTGCCATTGCACACTCCGGGCTCATCTTTACAAACGACTTTATTTTGGTTGCATGCATCATGCAACAGTGCAGTTTCCTACACAGTTACCGTTACCCAATCTACATTTATAATAACACTAAAAAATGACAAAATGAGAACAGCAGACATTTCAATAATGACCATTTTAAGGAATTGAACATTATTTATTGAAGTACTGAGTTTGAGCAATGAACTATTCAGATGGAGCTGCATAGCAGAGTAGAGCCTAACAGTGGCAGGAAGTAGGCAAGGGCCCTCTGGAGTCTAGATGCTGGTGGTGGCAGAGATGAAGCAGGTTAATACTTGGATGAGGAACTTATTTTGGCCAGGATAACTTGGAGATGAGATGAAGGCAGGCTTACGGTGGGTAATAAAATCAGAGTGGATCAGAGTGAAGATGACAGAATTAAGTTACAACATGGGAAAGTAAAAGTGATGTAAAGAATAGACTAACAGCACAAAAACACCCATGAACGCAGGCAGATGAGTGAATACAGAGCTTCCTTACTGAATGTATGTGTAAGCATCATTACTAATGCAAACTGAGCTAAGTAAAAATGAAGAGTAGATGGCAGCAATGCACATCTGCAACAACCAGTTGTAGAATAACCAGCCTGTCCAGCACAGAGGATAAACCGCAGAGCAGGTTAATGTGGGAAACGTGTGTTGGCATGAATCTCCTCGACAAGTTTAAGTAATCAGATTACTTTTAAAGGTGAAATCAGATTACTCAAGTAATCAGATTACCCCTTATGGTGTACTCAAATTATATTTTATCATCACTGGAGGAACTTTGATCTATTCTTCTCTGCAGAGTTCTTTTAATTCAGCCACATTAGCAAAGTGCCAAAGCAACTTACATGTTTACATGTTTATTTTTGAGACACTCAGATGTTGACTTACGCTTTGGATAACTGTCCTGCTACATCACTGTGCTGTATTGCTTTATTTTTTCTTGTATTTTGGTTTCTGTTAATGTTGGTGAATAAAGGCCTGGTTAGTCTGCACCTCATCTCCGCCTCGAGCCTCCTATTTTAATCCAGCAGATGGTCTTGATTCAGTTATTAAAGCTCCATCTAGAGGACAGAGGCAGCAGCTACAGTTTGTACATTAATGGGGTTGTTTTTCAGGAGCTGGGCCCGGGCCCTGAGTTCTAGTGAAAGGAACTCTTAACGCTTCAGCTCTTTGTGGGAAGAGTTTGTGGCTGGCCCCTTCCTGTTCCAACATCACTGCTGCCAGTGCACAAAGCAAGGTCCATATAGACATTTATAAGTGAGTTTGGTGTGGAAGAACTTGACTGTCTGCACAGAGTCTTGACCTGAACTCAATAAAACACCTTTCGGATGAAAATGGGATGTCACTCAAGTTCATTGTTGTCATAAGCAGACAACAATGTAATGGTAAAAAGAAAACTTTGGAGAGCAGTTGTGACTACATGACTACAGGATGCAGTGTGAGTGAGATTGACAGCTGGTAGTTTTAGCTGAGCTTTTCTTTCGCTGAGACCACAAGGCCAGTAAAGGTAGAAGATGACCTGAAGAGGATAGTGAGTTATCAACCATGCATGCATGTATAGTTAATTAAAATGTAAAATCCACAATTTAAAAGAGAATCCTCTCTGGAAAATGATTACATGGTTTTCGTCTATTGGGTTTTTCCTGTTTTATTTTGAAGGCTACTTTTCCTTTTTGTTCCTTATCCACTGTGAGGTCATATTTTGAATTTAGCAGCTCTCCATGCCTAATTCCTGGTGATGTCAGTTTTTTGTGTTAGGAAGGGGAAAAGAGATGAAGGTTGTGAGTCCTGCAATCAAACTCTGGAGTAGATTGCAGCGCCTGCAGGGCTGTGGTCCTTGTGGTATTTTTATTAATTTACAAACGAACGGTTGTTTCCATGAAATGTATAAAAATGGATTTTGTGAAAAAGTGTTATTCAAATATGAGGAAGTAGACTGTGGATGAAGTCTCCTCCCCGTTTTCATGATTCATGAGAAAGTTGTGAAACATGAAAATGAGGTACAGTGTTTCTTTTGAACAGCCTAAAGAGAAGAGCAAACATAGCTTCAGGAGAAATATCGCCAAATACTTGTTTTTCTTCTATTGTCAAAAGCTTCAGTAAAACATAAATCTTTATTAAAATTCTTCTATTATTCAGAGACAGCTGGACTAATTCTGAACTCAGGATCTTTAAGTCTGAAACGATGAGCCATTCAGACAGTGGCAATGTGGGGGAAGGTAAAGACGACTTTTCTTTTGTTCTGTATAAAAGCTATTTGAACACAATATGTTTATTCTGGAATTAAAACAGGATCATCTGCACATATCTTAAAATCTGTCATCATGCTGCAAGTCTATAGATGATGATATTTACTCTGCACATTTGCAAAATATAAGCATTCAGACTTTGTTCAGTTTTATTGGTAGGAGAAAATGCCAAGACAGACATTTAATTGTAAGTTTAAAGTGACTTAGAAAATGATAAAAAGAGGAACGATTGAGGCTTGTGATGTATTTGACATGTGGTTATCCCTTATTTAGCATGTCAGTGTTTCTTTGCAGCTGTGGTCCTCCAAGCTGTAAATGCTATAACTCATAAATACTGGATCATTACTAATAAATATTTCAGTGTCCTTTTACCTGTACACAGCTACATTATTTTGTGTTATTTAATTAATCCACCCTCTGTCTCCTCTAAATATTCAACAGATGAAGTTTTTGAACCTCAACATGAACAAGTAAACAGAGGGTCAAAGGTCACCACAAAAATAGGGGCGGTGGTGGTTGTCTGTGTTCTCCTGGCAACTGCTGTCTTTTTGACGTTCTGCTTCTGTGAGTTTAAACACTTTTATTCATAAACTTTATTTAAAGTCAATAACATTTCTGATCTGCTTTAAACTACCAAAGAAACAGAATTTATATGTGCTGTTAGCTCACAAATGCACTGGCCATCTTCTGACTTCAGCACGTTATTGCAGCCACAGGAAGTCTGTGAAGAGATGATTTCACGCTCATAAAATACAAAATCACATCTGACATGAAAGATACATGAAAGTCAATACACAAGACAATTCACACACACACAAGACATGAAACCATTGGCAAGAGTGTTGGTTTGCAGCTCACGTTTAATTAAAACTAGCAACAAAAATTGTTATTCACAATATATGTGACTCCCTACATTTTTCTTTTTTTATTTAACTCCCACTGTCATTGTGGTATTTTAAAATGCTGTTTCATCTCCCTGAAGAACACCTACTTCCTCAAAATGTCTTGCTTACCTCATGGCACACCCGTTAAGAACCACTGGGCCAACATACAATAAAGCTTAAGCTCTTAAGCAACATAGATGGTCAAATTTGTATTTATTAAAGTTAATAAAACCTGTCAAAAATTCATAATGTTTTACTTTACATTAAATAATTTTTATAGTATTTTATGTTCATATATTTAACTTATTCTTCTTCATGGTTCTCATGCAACACACTGGTAGCTGTCAGTAAAAGATAACTGTCTGACTTACCATTTATTTTTAACATATTAATTATATTAATTTTTAATATTAGCATAAACATACAAATTATATAAAATTTAAAATTAAAACACATGATTTTACCAAACAGTTATATAATAAAATACTTTATTCATTCATACTGCATTCAGTTAATGAAATATTAATTCATAACTAAAAAATATGAAAATTGTGTTATAACATATCTATAATAGGTTATGACATAATCAAAATATGTCAGAAATTTATTACCGGTTTTAGTACCTGATGAATGTAATTTTGACAGGATGTTTTGTTAAATATTCTTTATCACACTCACACCAAATCTGAAGGAATTCACTAACTACTTCGTTGCAGCATATCAGTGATGTCCAAGACAAAATAAACACATCAATAAATAAAGAAGATTTTAAGCTGAACCAAAATCAGCCAAGTTACTCTACTCTCTGTTTATATGGATATATTGTTTACATGCTACCAAAGCCTGCTCATATGTGAACAAAATCGTGACTACAAGTTTGCTGAAATAATAGCGGTTCTAGTAATAAGACCTTCTCCTTGGCTATTGACCCTGGAAAATCAAAGGCAGATATTCTTTACAGAGATTAAGTGAAGCCAAAAACAGTACTGACTGAGTTGCATTTTTTTTCTTATTTAAGTGTTTGAGCTTTTGAAAACCAAGGAAATGCTCAGAAAAATTGAATTGGATCGGGGAAGTTTTAAAATTCATGTCACGGTTAATAAAATGAGACTCCTACACTGCAATTGTGGACTTTGAATTTTGTTTATGACCTCTGGAATTTAATCACATAACACGATATTTCTCCTAAACTTTTACTTTCCCAACATTCATTTTCTGTTCTGTTTTTTCTGTTTTTTTGTTTGTTTTGTTTTAGTTTTATTTTTTTCAGAGAGATAGCCTGAAATCAAACCATGCAATACAGTGACGCCCACATGTCCATTGCAGCCTGAAATTAAAATGAATAAGTTATTAACTTGTCGCCATGACTTGTATCTGCAGAAAGAGATGGAATAAAAACATATACAGGATCAAAAGAGCATCCTGCTACCCCAGAATAAAAAAAGAGGTGATTGCTGAAAAATTTATTGAGTAAACTTTTTTAAATTTCTTTTTCATAACAGTAACACAACCTTGCAGCACAATAAAGCCTACAACCACAACCTCACAACCTCCTGAAGTAAACATGAGTAAGTTTTAGATTTTGTCTTTGACATGTTTTTTATCCTGTGATTGAAATAAAGTTGATGGACTGTCAGAAATGATAAGATAAACTGTAACTGCAGGACAGAGGAACCTCCTTCTGCCTCCAAATCACACAAACATAAACATGATTTGTTGCACCTGAAGATATATCTTCCTGTAATCTCTTCAAAGATGAACCATGTTATAAATGTGAGGATGACTGGAAGGAACATGGAGGAAATTTCTATTACTTCTCCACCAATTCATCCTCCTGGAATGAGAGCAGAACTGTATGTAAAAGTAAGGGAGGAGACCTGGTTAAGATAGACAGTGAAGAAGAGCAGGTATAAAACATTTCTGCAGGTTCATGTTCTCACCCTGATGTTTCATCATCACACGACTGAAAGATTCCCAAAATAATTTAATCAAATGTTCCTGTTTAGAATTTCTTGAGGAAAAATGTTCAACAACAAAAGGAGATACATGACATCCCTTTCTGGATCGGACTGACAAACTTAGCAGAAGAGGGCAGATGGTTGTGGGTGGATGGCTCCCCACTAAATGAAAGTTTTGATTCAATCCAATTAGATTATACTACGATCGATCGAAGTATAATCTATAATCGATCGATCTATCTATCGATCGATCGATAGATAGATAGATAGATAGATAGATAGATAGATAGATAGATAGATAGATAGATAGATAGATAGATAGATAGATAGATAGCAAAAATCAGACAATCCCAGTAGCATTTTATTAAAGTGAGTGAGGAGGTAAGTGGAAAGTGAAGAAAGAGAAGAAACACACACAGAGACCAGGACAGAACACAAACACAGGGAAAGAGAAGACAAATTTTATGACATCCAATAGTGTCATATAAAAAGACTAAACACATTACAAAAACACTTTTGTTCATTTCCAGAATCAAAGTTCAGGTTTTACTTACTTACTTTACTTGACTCTTAACATTCTTTCTGTTTTTCATCCTTTAGTTTGACATTTTGGAAGTTTTTTGAGCCCGATGATTGGAAAGGGAAAGATCCTGATGGAGAGGACTGTGGGAGGATGGGGCCAGTTCCTGCAAAAGATCTCGTAGAAGTATTTGTGAGAAATCAGTGTGTTTGTGTGTGTCTAAAGTTCAGTTCAGCATAATAAAAACAGTGGAAGTAAAGGACACATTGAGACAATTTTTCTAACGCTAATGCTGCAAACATTTAAAGCTTCCATTCAGAAATGTTTAAAGAAAAGAAATGTGTATGTGTCTAAAATTCAGGTCAGCATGTTTTTGTTTTTTTTAAACAACTTGAGTAGAGTATGTAAAGCTAATACCACAAACATTTAAAACTGCCTTTCAGAAAAGCTCAATGAAGAAAAAAATCTGTATCATGTATAATAAAATAAATGTGAATAAATATTATGTGTGCAATGTTTTCTTATTCATCTATTATCTCTTGATGTGACTGAACTGGTGTTATGCACCTAAAGACAAATGAGGATCAGAAGTATGCCGCATGTCGACATCTGAAACTTTTGCCTGTAAGAAACTTAAACTACATAAACCGACTTCATTATTACTCAATCAACTCAGGAGGGGAAAGTAGTGCTCTACTCACACGGTGTGTACTGCAGGTGGGGAAGTTTTGACTTCTATTGAAGACATAATCTGGAGGTGGAAGGAATACTTTGTGGACTTCCTTAATCCCACTGACATGCCTTTGCTAGAGGAAGCAGAGTCTGGGGAAGAGGGGGACAACTCGCCCATCACTAGGGGCAAGGTTACTGAAGAAGTTAAACAACTCCTTTGTGGCAGGCCCCATGTAGGGGATGAGCTACAGCCCCTGAGTTCCTGAAATGATCTAGATCAGGGGTGTCAAACTCCAGGCCTTGAGGTCTGGTGTCCTGCAGGTTTTAGATATCACCCTGTTTCAACACACCTGAATCAAATGATTAGTTCATTGCCAGGATTCTGGAGAACTTTAAAACATGATGAGGAGGTAATTTAGCCATTTAAGTCAGCTGTGTTGGATCAAGGACACATCTAAAACCTGCAGGACACCGGCCCTCGAGGCCTGGAGTTCGACACCTGTAATCTAGATGTTGTAGAGCAGTCTTGCTTGACATGCTTCTGCAATATCGCATAAAGATCTGGGGTGGTGCCACTGGACTGGCAAATTGGGGTATTAGTTCCCATCTTTAAGAAGGGCTGTGCTCAATCTATAGGGATCACACTCCTGAGCCTCCCAAGGATGTCTACTCACAGGTACTGGAAAGAGTTTGTTCATTAGTTGAACCTCAGATCTAAGAGGAACAATAGGGTTTTCTTCCAGGTCGCAAACTCTGGACGAGCATGGGTGAGAGTGTGTGGGAGTTTGCCAAACAGGGTTCAATGCCCTGTTCAAGTCCACAAAATACAGGTTGTGGAACTGAAAAAGACATTCGACCGCATACCTCAGGGTATCCTGTCGAGGGGGCTCCAGGATTCTGGGTTGTCTGGCCATGTAGGTCTGAAGGAATGGCCCTCCGCTGAAAAAGGGTGGAGCACCCACTCTGGGTCAGGAAGAAGTTGCTGCCCCAAGTGGAAGAGTTTCGTGGGACCTTGTTCACAAGTGAGGGAAGTTTGGAGTGGGAGTGGTCACAGCTGCTGTAATGCTGACACTGACACTGCTGACCTACAGTCACGAGTTCTGGATAGTGACTGAAAGAATGAGATTGTGGATATAAGCAGCAGAAATTAGCTTTCTCTGAAGGGTGGCTGGCCTCTCCCTCACAGACAGGGTGAGGAGATCAGCCATTTGAGACGGGCTCAGAGTAGAGCCGCTACTCCTTGTCATGGTCCTGGGCCATGTTGGCCCAGTATTCTTAGTTTTCATGTATTTTGTTCCTTATTTAGGCCATGCTTCCTGGGTTGCTCTGTTACGTTGTTCCTTATGTGTTTTCCCCTTGTGACTCTTACCCCCTGTGTGCCCCTCTGTGTATCTGTGAGCCCTCATCTCTCCTTGTGTTTTATTCCATGTTTTCCCCAGCCCGTTATGTCTGTGCTCTCCCCGTGCTCTCTCTCCTCCTGTCTGAACCTCTACTTCCTGTTTTACTTTGACAGTCTCCTGTCAGTGTTGCGTTTAGTCCTGCCATGTCTTGTTATGATTATCAGTGTCACCTGTGTTCCCCGTGTGCTCCCACTTCCCTCGTTACCCCTCTGTGTATTTATGTCTGCGTCTCCCTCAGTTCTGTGTCGCGTTCTCCCTCATGACTGTGTGCCCCTCCGTGTGATTCCTCGTTAGTCAGTTCCTTAGTACTTCCCAGTTTAGTATCATATTATTTTGTATTGCCTTTATCTTTTGTCAGCAATAAAGCTGTATTTTGAGTTCAGTCCTGTTTTCCCGTGAGCTTGCGTTTGGGTCCTCATCCTGCCTGCACACAGCCGAATCATGACACTCCTTCTCGTTAAAAGGAGACAGTTGAGGTGTTTCAGGCATCTGATCAGGACACCCCTTGGGTGAGGTATTCTGGGCATGTCCTACCTGGAGGAGGCCAGTGGTTAGACCCAGGACACACTGGGGAGATTATATCTGTTGGCTAGCCTGAGAAAGCTTCTGTGTTCCCCCGGATAACCTGGAAGTGGTGGCTGGGGAGAGGGAGATGTGGGTTTCTCTGCATTGGTTGCTGCCCCCGCGACCTGGCCTCAAATAAGCAGGCAAGCGGGTGGGCGGACAGGCGGATAGACAGACGGACAGACAGACGGACAGACGGACGGACAGACGGACGGACAGATGACGAACAGGTGGATGGGTGGATGGAGAAGTTGTAAAAACGTAAAAACGTGTAACTGATCAACTGTAGATCAACAGTTTATTTGAAAAATTCCATTCAAAATTCAGCAATTTCACCTCTTGTTATAGGCCATATAGCCAGTTGCTTAAAGAAGGCTCAGCAGCGGCTGGATTCCTCCATGTCCTGAGGAAGAATAACCTGGACCAGAAGCTGCTGGCCTTCAACTGCTCCTCTGTGGAGCGCATGCTCTCCTACTGCCTGGGTGTTTGGTACTCAGGGGCCACTACTGAGAACAGGAAGGCTGCGCTGAGGGTAATTAGCACCGCCATCACCAGATCCTTCTGTCACAGGAAAACCAGAGCCATCACAGGTGACTCCTTGCAATCTGCCCACCACCTGTTTGACCCGCTGCCCTGTGGTCGGTGCCTCAGGTAAATCAGGTCCTACACCTCCAGACTCACAAACAGCTTCTTTCCCTGTGCCATTCAGACTGTCAATAAACACTATTTTCCCATACACCACCCTGCCCACCACCCTCATTAATCTAAGCCATGGTTTGAGTAAAGGATGAGATAAGGGTTACAGGAGCAAGTCTGTGACCCTCATAACCCAGACCACTCACACACTGTTGTAAAGGCTCACCTTTCAGCACATTCACTTCACCAGATGCACCTTGTTTCTTTTCCTCACCTTTGATTGGGTGTGGTGCTTGGCCTTAATTGCACTCACCTCTCACTCGTTATATAAGGACTGCACTCACCTACCCCTCACTCTTTCTTCACTCCCACATGGGGCGGCAGCTGAGGTGAGTTTCTGTTTGAGTCTCCTGAGTTCATGTATTATTTTGAGTTACTTAAATCATACTTTATTTCCTTTCAGAGATAGCAGTCCATGTGTGTCTTTCCTTTCTTTACCCATTATTCAATAAAAGGACAAAACCTGCAAATGACTGATGACTGCTTAATCTCATTCTAATCGGATGAGCCCATGATGATGACTACTTAAACCCTGAGCCTTCCTTACTCCAAAACATGGTCCTCCGAGCCGGAGTAGTGTTATCATCATGGATTCACAGCAGCCATTGACTGAAGATTTGAGAAGTTCTGGTCGTGAAAGGCGACCTCCTACCCACCTGCAGTATGACGTTCAGTACCCTGGAGGTATAAGTGCTAGATGTGATGCAGAGAGTCAAACAGAATGCCAGCATAGTGACACAGACACACATGGGCTGCAGGATCCTGACGGAGAGTCAGAAAGTCAACCAGAGACATCCCCTGCTCCTTTACCCACCAGTCAAGATGAGGTGATGAGGGAACTCCTGGTGACGATGAGGGAGATTAGGCAATTTATGATTCAGTTATCTCCTCCCCATTCTCGCAGTTCCTCCAGATCTTCAATTCACACTGTCTCATCTGATGAAAGCAAATCCTCTGTATGCGGTTTACAAGCCATTCCCCAAACGCATCAGCAACATGAGCAGTTCCCAGTGATTGATCCAGCAACATGTCAATCACCCTCTCAGCCCCCACAGGTTAGCCACCACTCTGGTGCAGTTCCGGCTGCTAGCCCTCCTGTCCCTAATTCAACAATATTAGATGCTGCAGTTCCTTCAAGTGGTTTGCCTAGACCAGTTTTTCCTACACCAGACGAGACTCCTTTTAATTTCCTGGCCACACCACTGCAAGGTCCCCACCAGATTTCATGTGTTCAACCTGCTGTTCCTCTAGATGAAGACCCCGCTCAACCTCTCGTTTGCATTCCAGAACCAAGGCAGCACCTTCCTGTAAAGCTGCAACCAGCTACATCCAATGGCTTACATGAACAGAAACCTTTGGTACCTGTTACTGCTAGCTCGGGTCACTCCTCTAGCATTAGAACACATTTGTATAAGCTTGAGGGTCCTTCTTTCCCAGACCTTACCAGTGAAGATGAAATCCAGTATAGGCTGTTACGAATGGCCCTTACTAACCTGCTTGACCCTCATGAGACAGAGCATTTCAAGTATCATGTCCTTCTCGATCATCTGAAAGTAGACCAAGCTAAACGGTTAGCTCTTGCCTTTTCCTACGCTCCTGACCCATACACTCAAGCCATCAAAGCCCTTGATGAGCGTTATGGGGCAACCAAGACAGCTGGCATTGAAAGAGCTAAAGAATATTCTGGAACTGCCTCCTATCAGAGCAGGTGATGGTCAGAGTCTTGATAACTTTGCTCTTCGTGTGCAAGCTTTAGTTGGTTTGCTTAGCACTATGGGTGATCAAGGACAGACAGAACTAAATTGTGGCTCCCATGTCGATTGCCTACTTGAAAAGTTGCCCGCAGAGCATTCCAGTCGCTTCAAACGGCACATTTACAGGGAACAAGGAGATATGATGTATGACTTACCTTTGTTCTCGTCCTGGTTGCAAATGGAGTGCAAGTGTCAACCAAGAAAGGACAGTCCTGTTTCATCCTTTAACCAGCCACGACCTGCCCGTAAGTACACCTCTCCACTCACAACAATATTACATGGGACAAATGCATCCGATCCTGTACAGGCAACACAACCCATCATAATGACTAAGGCAAGATGTGCATATTGCTGCTCACCTGAACACCACATTAGCAAGTGCCCTGAGTTCATTAACAAGACAAAGGATGAGAAAATAAACTGGATAAAGAGAAACAACCGGTGTTGGCGTTGTGCTAGAACTCATCAGGCTGCAAAGTGTGATCTGAGGAAAGCATGTACCTCCTGCATGGGACGACATCTACAGATCCTGTGTGAGGTGAATCAGAGACCTAGAACTGAAGTTAATCCTGTAGTGAGTACACTGTACTTTGATAAACCTATTGACTGTCTCAGTGTACTATTAAAAGTTGTGAAAGTGCTCCTGCGAAATGGCAAAAGAACTCTTGAAACATATGCAGTACTTGACGATGACTCCCAACGTACCATGCTTCTGACATCAGCAGCTCAGCATCTCCACCTAACTGGGAAAGCTGAAAAATTATCACTCAGAACTGTCCATCAAGAAGTTGAAACTATTCAAGGTTCTTCTGTGAGTTTCAAGATTTCTCCCATCGCACATCCAGAGTAAACTTACACAGTTAATAATGCCTTCACTACAAGTCACTTAGTACTTTCAGACCACACCTACCCCGTATCATCTCTCCAACGGAGATACAAGCATCTCCAAGGTATCCCATTAACCTTTATTAACAAAGCAGCTCCACTACTGCTCATAGGCTCTGATCATACCCACCTTATTACGCCTATTGCACCAGTTGGACATGGACCATTTGGATCTCCTTCAGCAGTCAAAACCCGCTTAGGATGGACACTTCAAGGTCCGATCACAGACTTCCAACCCCAGAGCAGTTCCACGCATGCCCAATGTTTGTTCACATCTTCCAGTTCAGGTTCAGGAGAACCGCTCCAGCACATCCTCGTGTCCGCTGATGGCTCTGAATTCATTCAGCCACCTCCTACTCTACCATCAGCAGTACCTACGTTGTCACCTGCAGTGCCGCTATCACCAGTTCCACCGCCTGTGGCTGCCATTCCGCCAGTGGTCAGGGCACCGCCTGCTCCTGGATCACCTGGTCCTGCCCCTGCCAAGTCCCGTAAATTGCCCCCAGCATCTGCAAAACTGCCCGACGGTCTGCAGGTCTGGGCCTGCAGCTGCATCCCACGCGGTTGGCATTTGGACCTGCTTTGCCGCCACCGCTGGCTACATGGTCAGCCCCCTGAACCGTCTGGCCTGCATTGTCGACTTCCAGGTCGACCCCCAAACCTATATCAGACCTGTAGCATGTCTGATTCCTCTGCCCCCGCTTCGTGAAAAAGAGTATCTCTAATCCTTTGAACATATTTCTCAGTAGAAATATGGGGGCGGCTGTTGTAAAGGCTCACCTTTCAGCACATTCACTTCACCAGATGGACCTTGTTTCTTTTCCTCACCTTTGATTGGGTGTGGTGCTTGGCCTTAATTGCACTCACCTGTCACTCGTTATATAAGGACTGCACTCACCTACCCCTCACTCTTTCTTCACTCCCACATGGGGCGGCAGCTGAGGTGAGTTTCTGTTTGAGTCTCCTGAGTTCATGTATTATTTTGAGTTACTTAAATCATACTTTATTTCCTTTCAGAGATAGCAGTCCATGTGTGTCTTTCCTTTCTTTACCCATTATTCAATAAAAGAACAAAACCTGCAAATGACTGATGACTGCTTAATCTCATTCTAATCGGATGAGCCCATGATGATGACTACTTAAACCCTGAGCCTTCTTTACTCCAAAACACACACGGACTCTATTCAGACCAAGTCTTTACTCATGAGCCCTTTGCAACTCATTCTCTAATGTGTGTGTCTCTTATTATTGCTATTTATTTCTGCTGTCTACTATTTATATTTGATTCTACCACAGTTGGCAGTTCAAATATTTTATTATATAGTTTGAGAAATTGTTTATTTCTCAAACTGAGTGCAAGTTTTCCTCAGATGGATGAGCATGCAATCATATGGCACATAGCTGAGAGCGGCTGGTTCGAGTCCGACCCGCGGCCTTTTATTGGACACATTTCACTGCATGTTGTACTTGTATAACTACGCATGTGACAAATAAAGGATCTTGAATCTTATACTTTTTTTCCTACTGCACAATCCATGGAAAATACATCTATAAAATATGTGTTTTAAGGAGCAAGTGTTCACTTAACATTTCAAAATGACAAAAAACACAGAAATGGAACAGAAAGTTGCAGAAAGTTTTTCCAAATTTGGCTCTGGACTAAAAGTCGACCAGCATCTCTTCAGTGACCTTGATGATGTTATAGTTAGTTTCATAGTTTCAAATGAAAGGAAACTAAAAGTGTTCTTCAAGTCAAATCTTCATGTTTAACACTTAACAGAAGCTATTTTACATAAAGAACCTTATAACAAATATTTAAAGTCAGTCTTAAGGCTCATCTGTCTACCAAAGAATTATCTGCAATAATACAAAGTGATTTTTTTTCTATGGTTTGTCAAAGCTTGAGTAAAACATGAATTCTACAGAATAAAGGTTTTTGTCCAGTTCTGATATCAGGATGTCAAAGCCTGGCATGATGAGCCATCCAAGATGAGCTACACAGGAGGTAATAAAATTCATGTGGTGAAAAATCAACTGACAGCTGAAGAAGACGGCACTTTAGTCAAAATGGACTGATCACCAGACAACCACTAATCTGGACAATGCTGCAAGGTATTGCTTTTTGCTGGTATGCAGGGATAACATATTATCTGCACACAAATTAAAACAAAACTTGAGATCGCGTTCAGTGTATCTGAACATTTAGTACAGCAAAGAAAAAACAAACAAGGAGGGGCTAATTCTTAGATTATGCGATAATTTAACTTGTGGTTTCCTCAGCCACCCATGTTGTTGTCTGGTACACAGTGTGCTCTGTTTCCTGTTTGGTTCATGCAGCTGTGTTTGTCACAGCTATCTGATTTACCATAAATAAGAGCAAGTGAATGTTCACGGAAAAGTTGTGAAATACTGTGTGCACAAACATCATGGCCAGCTTATGACTTCGTTGTTTTAATTCAGTTGGCACAACTTTAATTCCAAAGAGAGAAAAAAACAAACTACAAGACAGATGAATCCAGCATCTAAATTAAGATAAAAATATATATCTACTATTATCTGAGTTTACATGGCAATATTTGCCAAGCCCCTCCTTGTAGTGTTGTTAGTCTCATTAGTTAAGACCTAATTTATAATTAAAGGTTTGCCCTGTTGTTATTATTATAGTTTTATACTTTCAATTTACTGGAGTTGATGGTACACAAGTCTGAAAATGTTGAAGGTAAAAATATTTACTTTTTTTTTATGAGGCAAACCGTTTGTTGGATATAGTGAATTCAATCAAAACTGACTGAATTCACAAAATGTCAGAGCATAGCGGCTGGTGTTAAGATGCCGTTTTTTCAAATATTATACTTTGGAAATTTTCCTGAATGCAAACACAACCTGCGCAAATGTTATTGGTGAATAAAATTAGCACTACAGGCAGAATGAAAATAGAAACTAAAAAGGTACAAAAAAATTGTCCCTGGGTAAACTCCAAATTTATAAACAGTTACTAAAAGTTACTAATTTGTCTGGATTTCAATTTCACATGGTTGATCTTATGAAAATCACAGAAACAGATAAAAAGATTGAAGTGAGGTGAAAAATTGTAAATAGCATTCTCACCAGTAAGACTGGGAAACTCTTATGTTGCACAGTTGGATTAAACTTGGACCATCGGTGTAATTGAACCTGGTGACACACAACAATTATTATTATTCGCACTTGTTTATTCTGTTTTGTGCGTCACATTTCCAAGTTCTGAATTCATCTTACTGAAAGACTGTATACATATATTTTGTTTATCCTTTATTTGAACAGAGAGTGAACCTGTTAGTTCAATTTATATTCAAGTGTTTCTTTAGTATTTTCAGACTTTAGTTGTTAGTTCCAGTTTCAGTTAAAATGTTTATATCCTGTGATAATTACAAAAACATGTGGACTGACAGATGATTTTTTATAGATAGATAGATAGATAGATAGCTGTTTTTGTGATGCAGCAACAGCGGGACTAACTGAGGTCAGGATGTTGAAGCTTCTGCATGATGAGCGGTTCACAGAGCTACACAGACATTACAAACATTTGTGTGGTGAAAAAAGGGAGATGCTGTCAAATCTGAATAACAAAAGTTTTTGCAGAAACAATATTATCTGCAGCCAAGTTAAAACAAAACTTAGACCACATTGAATCTTTTAACCTTTTAGTGTATTTGGTAATATTTAGTACAACAAAGAAGAAACAAACAAGAAAAGGAGGCGTTAACTCTTAGACTATGCGATCATTTAACGTGTGGTTTCTTCAACCATGTTGTTGTCTGATACACAGTGTGCTGCGTTTCCTGTTTGGTTGATGTAGCTACGGTTCCCACAGCTATCTAATTTACCATAAATTAAAGGAGGAGGAGAATGTTTACAGTAAGGCTGTAAAGTTATTGTGTACCCAAAGGTATGGCTCACAACTATTCAATTCAATTCAATTCAATTTTATTTATATAGCGCCAAATCACAACAAAAGTCGCCTCAAGGCGCTTTATATTGTACAATAGATCGCACTCTTCCACAGAAGAGGGGCCTGAAAACTGAAGGCTCTGGAATTAAATAATGGTACAGAAATAATGCCTCATCTGCATAAGAAAAATTACCAGTACTGGGTCGGTATGAGGGCTGGACTGGGACAAAAAAATCGGCCTTTGAATGAAAACAAACGCTGCTGTGACAGTCCTCCCATTCTACTTTTAAATACTCTAGGAACAACAAGTAGGCCTGCAGAGCGAGAGCAAAATGCTCTAATAGGGTGATATGGTACTACAAGGTCATTAAGATAAGATGGGGCCTGATTATTTAAGACCTTGTATGTGAGGAGCAGGATTTTGAATTCAATTCTGGATTTAACAGGAAGCCAATGAAGGGAAGCCAAAACAGGAGAAATATGCTCTCTCTTTCTAGTCCCTGTCAGTACCCTTGCTGCAGCATTTTGGATTAGCTGAAGACTTTTCAGCGAGTTTTTAGGACATCCTGATAATAATGAATTACAGTAGTCCAGCCTGGAAGTAATAAATGCATGAACTAGTTTTTCAGCATCACTCTGAGACAGGATATTTCTAATTTTAGAGATGTTGCGCAAATGGAAGAAAGCAGTCTTACATATTTGTTTAATATGTGCATTAAAGGACATGTCCTGGTCAAAAATGACTCCAAGGTTCCTCACAGTGTTACTGGACAAATGCAACTGTGACAACTGTGACAAATGCAAAACTTTAACTCAAACGGTTAAGACAGCCTACAAGACAAATATAACTAATAATGTCAATTAGTGTCAAGCCCTGCTTATCGTTCCCTACAGCTATCTCCTTCAAAAAGAGCTCCTTGTTGACTCTGGTGTAGTACAAAGCTGGATCAGCAAATGTGACTCTCCACCAAACCATTAACCACTTATCTTGGCATATCCCTTGCTAGAAAGACAAACCACATATAAGCTGGTCAGAAGAAAGAACTAAAAGTATAAGTTTGTTTTGCCTGTCAAACTGTTTACAATCTTCCCTGCCAACTCAGTCTCTAAATCTGCTGAATGTTGCTCACCTAATCTTTCTCTCATTCCTAAGGAGTGCTGTGGCCTATAGCATCATCCTTGTGACTGCGAAATTCACCTCCTGCCTGGAGCACCCAGGGAAGCAAGACAAATAGGCAACCATAAGCATTTGAGTAAGTTTGACAAGGTCTAAGTTTTGTTAAGTCTTGAGGGGTGTTCCCAGTCTGTAGTAGTTATTATTTATAATAAGTGGGCCAATGTTCACCAATGGGTTCACCAATGTAAATGGGGAGGGAAAGCTGGCCATGTGGGTGATCCAATAAACAAGCTGCCAAAAAATGCATTTTGGTTCTGATAACAAGGTTTCTTGTATATGGGTCTGCATAGCTGCAGACCAGTCAGGGTACCCGTGTTAATCCCTATCCACTACTTAAAGCGCCACCAATGGGCATGTGAATGGTACAGCGGGGTGGCCAGGCCGAGAGAGTGAACCCAAACGCAGACACAGTCGGAGGCACTGATTTAAATATGACAACAATGCTTTATTTACATACAATGATTTAATGCTTAGAATACCAAACATGAGCTGTGAGCTATGGTGGATATCAGACTCTAGGAGTGGTGTACATGAACCGGGAGCTAAAGGGGAATCTGGGGTGCAGGTTGTGGTTCGGGTGGTGCTCAAAGTCACTGCAAAAGAGGGGGAGAGAGATGTCAGGGACGTGTCGGTGGTTTGTCACGTAAGTGAGTTCTGTTAACTTCTATGTTTCACAGAAGCGAAAGATCGGTACAAAAACTGGACTCAAGTGCAGGAACCCAGAGCAGAGACAGTGGAACATTTTACAATGTTTACTTGTGAAACTCAAAATTTCAAAGTGTGATAAGGACAAAGGCAACAAAACACAGGCAACAAACTTGACCTGGTGAGGCCTAGTTAACGTGGCTTGGTGGATGTGGATTGAGGGGGGGAATTGGCCCAGAGATGCAGACTGGAACATGGCAGTTAAGCAGTCACATTGAGGAGAGAGGGCATCTGACTTAGGGAGGTAGTGGAGAGGAGCTCTGTAGATGGTGAGTATATTGTATAACTTTTCTTACTTGCAGGTGGAGGCAGTAAGCGATGAGGGATGGTTGACGTGAATCCAGAGTGAGCTGAACGGTGTGGAATGGCTTACCTGACATTTGGAGGTTCCTGATGGTGTGAGGTGGGAGGAGGGCACAGAGTGATATCCAAGATGGGGGTAAGGTATCCTGAGTCCAAGAGAGAAGCTTAAGCTTCAAGCTTAAGTCAAAGTGAGTCCAGGAACTGTGGCAAAAGAAAACAAGGTTAGCAGGGTAAATCACAAACAGAGCTTGAAACATGCTCTGTGGAAAAACACAGCCACTCACCTGGACCATGACAGTGAGCATCAAAACTGGACCACAGAGCACTGGGAAACATCAAGTGGATGACCAGGTCCATGTGCATCTCTTACCTAGGGGAACACCTGACACCAGGATTCACAGTGGGGAGAATGCAAGCCAGCACAGGCACCATGATGCTTTGGGCAATGTTCTACTGGGACACCGTGGCTCCCGCCATCCATGTGGATGTTACTGTGACACAAACCACCTACCGAAGCACTGCTGCAGATCATGTACACCCTTTAATGAAAGCTGTATTCCCTGATGGCTGTGACTTCTTTCCACAGGATAATGCTCCCTGATACAAAGCAAAAATAGTTCAGCAATGGTTTTAAAAGCACAAAAATGGGTTTGAGGTGGACTTGCCCTCCAAATTCTCCAAATCTCAATCCAATCGAGCATTTGTGGAATGTGCTGGACCATTAATTCCAATTCATGGAGGCTCCACCTCCCAATTTACAAGCTGTTGCTAACATCTTGGTGACAGATACCACAGCACACCTTCAGGTTTTTAGTGGAGTTCATGCCTTGATGTGTCACAGCTGTTTTGGTAGCAAAAGCAGGACCGACACAATATTCTTAATATCTGCTTCAGTCAGATCTGAGTGGTCACCTCAACCTCCAGTCTGGTGAAAACTGCTTTTTGGAGATTAAAAATGTATGTAGGAATAAACCAATATTTTCAGCACATAAATTAAAACAAAACTTGAGACCATATTTAGAGTTTTACTATAACAGTGTATTTGGTAACATTAAACCCATAAAGAAGAAACAAACAAGAAAAGGAGGGGCTTACCCTTAGATGATGTGATAACTGTGAGGTTACCGCAATCAACCATGTTGTCTGATACGCATTGTGCCATGCTTCCTGTTTGGTTAATGCAGCTCACAGCTATCTAATTTACGATCAATTGAAGAAGGAAAAATGACTTCAATGTGTTTTAATTCAGCTGTAACAAAAAAAAACAACTTCAGCTCCAAAAGTGAAGATAACCTACAAGACCAATGCATCCAGAATCTAAATTAAGATAGTTTTTTAAAAAGATCAAAGACACAGGCCACATGAATCGGCATGGCAACCGATGTCAAGCCCCTGCTTCTAGGGTTCTTTGTTTATCAGTAGTTACGATATTGCCCTATTGTCCTATTCAAGTCAATTCATTTGTATTTTTTAATGTTTATAATATGTTATAAATCTTATTTATTAATTGTTTATTTATATACCTGAAGGAACTTTATATAATAGGGTAAGGAGCCTACAATAATACAAAGACACACTGTGGAAGAGGGCCATGAATTAATAATAACTAATAATTTAGTGCAGAGTGGTGTATAAACAAAGACTGAAAAGAGGTAAGTGAAGAAGAAACACTGTGAATCATTGAAAGCCCCCAGCAGTCTAGGGTTATAGCAGCATAACTATGGGAGGGTTCAAGGTCACCTGATCCAGCCTCATCTGCAAGCTTTATCAAAAAGAAAAGATTTAAGCCTAATCTGTCTAAGCCTAACCCCTGAGAGGGTGTCTGTCTCCCAAACTGGGAGCTGGTTCTACATAAGAGGCTTGAACGCTGAGGGATCTGCCTTCCATTCTACTTTTAAAAACCCTAGGAACCACAAGTAAGCCAGCAGTCTGAGAGTGAAGTTTTCTATTGGGTTGGTATGGTACAATGTACTTAAAAAAAAAAAAAATAGGAGTGGCCTGACCATTGGAGACATTGTATGTTAGGAGAAAATCTTTAAATTTGATTCTGGATTTAGCAGGGAGCCAATGAAGAGAAGCCAGTATAGGAGAAATATGCTCTCTATTTCTAGCCCTTGCCTGTATTCTTGCTGCAGCATTTTGGATCAACTGAAGGCTTTTCAGGGAGGTTTTAGGACAGCCTGATAATACTGAATTACAATAGCCAATCTTATGAGTAATAAATGCATGAAGTAGTTTTTCAGTGTCACTCTGAGACAGGATGCTACAAATGTAAAAGAAATATTGTGCAAGTGCCAGAAAGCAATCCTAAATATTTGTTTAACATGCACATTGAAGGAGTCTTCACAGTGTTACTGGAGGCCAAGGTAATACATTCCAGATTAACCTCATTTTTATATGAACTTAGAAGCAGGAAATTAGAAATCATCTAGGCCTCTATGTTGTTAAGGCATTCCTGCAGTTTAAGTAATTGGTGTGTGTTATCTGGCTTCATGGAGAGATAAAGTTGGGTATCATCTGCATAACAATAAAAATGTATGCTATGCATTTGCGTGATACTGCCTGAGGGAAGCAAGTATAATGTAAACAGAATTGGTCGTAGCACAGAACCCTGTGGAACTCCATTATTAACCTTTGTGTGTAAAGAAGACTTCCCATGTACGTGACTAACTTAGAGGATATTAGATAGATTTGACTGAAACTACTGCAGTGCAGTACCGTTGGTAACTATGGCATTTTCTAATCGCTGTAATAAAATATTATCATCTCAAACACTGCACTATGGTCTCTTCAAACAAAGCATTCTTCTGTAGAAGATCAGTTAGCTTTTTTTACAAATACTTTTTCAAGAACTTTTGAAATAAAAGGAAGGGTGGGGCTTGGTCTATAATTAGCTAAGATAGCTGGGTTAAGTAATTGCTTTTAAAGGAATAGTTTAATTACTGCAACTGTGGTACATAGGTCATTAACAGAGATAGATCATATTTCAGATTGAAGCTTTAATTAATGGTAGTACATTTTTGAGCAGTCTTGTAGGAATGGGATCTAAAAGACACATTGATAGTTTGGAGAAAGGGATTACTGAAATGAACTCAGAAAGATCAATCAGAGAGAAGGAGTCTAAAGTAGTTGTATATAATGATACGTCTGTGAGATGGTTGTTGATGGCTGTAATGAAATTTTAATTTTTATTTATGAAGAAATTTATGAAGGCATTACTATTGAAGGTTTGCTTGGCAAAACAAAGCTCTGACTCTTTGTCAGTCTGACTACAGCACAGTGGTTTTTAATAGGGCAGCAAACAAAATTTCCAGGCTAAATGAAGATCTTTTACATTAGTGAGATGCCATTTCCTCTCTAGTTTACAAGTTATCTGCTTCAAGTTGCATGTTTGTGAGTTATATCAGGAAGTCAAGTACTTCTGGTTTTCAGGCTCTCATTTTCAGAGGAGCCACAGTATCCAAAGATGTGCATAGTGAGGATGTAACACTATTAATAAGATGATCAAATTCTGTTGGAGCAGACTTCAGGTAGCTGCTCTGTTCTGTGTAGCAACATGGCACTGAAGAAGTCCTCCCGTGGAGGATATATATAACCTTAAACTTATTTGCAGGACTTTCAGAAACGCATCTACTGTGTAATCCATTATTGTAAATTTAAATGATACTCCAGAGAGTTGAAGAAGGGATTTTCTTAATACAACAAACACTTTTGTTTGTTGAAAATATGTTACTAAAATGCTTTGTAAACATTGACTTCACAAAATGTTTTGTGCCTATGCACAAATAAAAGAAAAAAAAAGCTAAATTGTTGTCAGAAGAGGATGGATGGTTTTATGATTAAATTTCCTAAAATGTCATAATCTTACTGTTTTCCTGTATACAACTAGTGAGTTGTAGAAGCAGAATTAAAACAGATGCTAGAAAGGTACTAAAGAATTAGGTTGAATTGCTATTTTTTAATCTGATGTATTTTTTTTATAAAGTTTAGTGAATCTAAAATGCTATAGATTTGCATTAAATTTCTTAAACAGTTGTTTGAGCTCAAAATAAAAAACCCACAGAAAAAGTCACAAACCTTGTAGTTTGGTGTAAAACTGCAATATCACAGAAGAATGGGATACTCCTATACTATACTACAAAACTGGATTAAACTTGGACCATCAGTGCAATTTAATATGTAGGCACGCAACTATTATTACCCAGCTTTTCTCATTCCATTTTTTTTTCAAAACATTAATTACTTTTTTAAAGAAAGTTGGGAACAAAACTTAGAGGAAAGTGCCATTATTACTAAATCATATTTTGTTGCTTTAAATCATATTAACTAAAAATGGACCACCAGAGCTTAGCTGACCTTGATGATACTGAAAATAATTAGTTTTATAATTTTAAATGAAAGACAAATTAAATTGTTATTGAAATGTGGAGTGTAGATAAAGTGCAGTGAGAGAAATCTTAATAATTGACAAACACATTTAATGTGCTTGTAGCTGCATAAAACTACACTGTGAAGTAGTAAAGTAGTAAATAGTAAACAAGCAAGACAGAAATGTGTTTTCATAAAACATTTGAAAGTTTATTGTGAAAAAACTGAAATTCAAAATTTCTGCTAAAAATCAAAACACAACTTGATTCATGCACAAGAAAATGTTTAGCATGTTATATTACACTAATATCAAACAATCTAAGCCAGAAAGGCATAAAAGTTCCTAACATAACATTTATTCTTATTGTTAAATATACAGTAACTGGTCTTCTGTTCCACTTTGTTATATTTTATTGTTGTGTTTAAGGTAAATAAACACAAATATTGATGTTTTAATGATAATATTTGTCATACTTGTAGCTTAACAAACTGAAACGAATTTGCGTACAGCTTATTAGTGTTGAGTATGTTTTTTAACTGCTGTTTGAAAAGCTTCGTTGCCAAAATAATTTGTTCTGCTCTAGTATCTATTTGATTTTGTCTTGAAATAGATGAGCTGCGCTGTAGATAGACCCTCCTCCCCATCCTTTAAAGTCATCAGGAAGTTTGTTTTTTTTAACAAAGAGCTGTGAAAGGTGTTGTGCTTCACTTCTCTTTGAAAAGCCTGAGGTGAGGGTCGCAGAGGTGAATCTTGATGCTAAATTTTCAGTAAATATTGAAGGAATTGATTAAAATGATTAGTTTGTTGTTTTTTTATTGTGATTCAGACACAGTTGGACTAACACTGAAGTCAGGAGCTTGAAGCCTCAGCATGATGAGCCGTCCACAGAAATACATAGAAGGTAAGAACATTAATGTGGTGGTAAATCAACAGGGAGGAGAAAATACACACTTTTTGTGAACAATGCTGTTTTCATAGGGCGTAACGTGTTCTGAAATTAAACAATACTGTTTGGGTAAAATATCTTAAGCCT